>NW_027526289.1:423156-446888 GCF_048455015.1 Haemaphysalis longicornis | reverse complement strand
TTGGGCCACCCCCGCCCGCGAAAGCCCTCTCCCTGTGCTGGAGAGGGGAGTGAGAAGGGGAGCCCGGCCTGGCATTTTGCGAGCTCGGTCCGCCTGGGGGGCAAAGACGGTCGTGCCTCCCTGCCTGCAACCAAAGAAAAAAGAACTGCAGCAGAAGAATGAAGTGTCTGTCCTTTGTGGCGAAATTTAAATGCTTCAGTCCGGCCTGGTCGTCAGTATTAGGCCCGGTAAAGAGAGGGAATACTTAGGAAGTAAGTAAAGAAGGATGCAGAAGGAAGGCAGGAAAGTTAACGCGGCTAGAGTCTAGTAAGTTAGGTTTTCTATAACAGCAGGCGCGGCGACCGCTTTTATGGTGGAGGCGAAAAGCAGAATCGCCCGTGTGTACGCGCTAAAGCCTGGTTTCTTTTGAGTCCGACAAGTCGGATCCAACATGTTGGATCCGACTTGTCGGTCCGACACGCGAGTCTGCGTCGGGCGGCCATTTTCTTTTGCATTCGGGAGCCGGACGCCGCCAGCAGTGTCGGGCCAAACACGTCACTTGAATCGAATATTGTGATTGGTTCGTCCGACCTTATAGTACTTTTTGTTTACGCTCAAACAGCTATTGTGGTAATTTGAGAAAATTTGAGTTTATTTCCCTCAGCATGGTGCATATGTTGATCTCGCTAGACTTAATCAGCCAGCAGCCGTAACGTTTATGTAGACGCAAGCGCAATGGAGAGCTTCCCATAAACCGGTGCATGACCGGCGATGCTGCAGCTTGGCTCGGGCAGGGTCCCTGTGGCTCGGGTTATGAAGCAGCGGCGGCGCAAAATATATTCTTCCCGTTTTTCCGAATATCATGCGGCAAGACTGTTCTTTGAAGCATAACCGCTCTCCCAGCGATGTAACATGCGTCCACGTACGTAGCAGCGCTCTATGATTACGCAGAAACAAGCTCTCGATCGTTCAGCGCATCGCATTCTGATACGGTGCGCACGGGCTGTCTATTTGCGTCGTTGCGGCAAATGTTAGCGCTTCTTTCGTCAACTGCAATGAGCGCTGGTATTTTAAATTCTGCAACGCAGGGTACAAAATTTTGGTATGGGAATATCGGCAGCATAGTTGTTACCTTAACATCATGTCCGCATCTATTAAACACATATTTACGTACTCATTTTGCGATTACTCGCCTGTGGAACTACGGCAGCCAGCGATCGCATTTAGTAACTCGCAAAAACCGGAATAGTTCCACCGACCGGCGCCGCGGTGTTTTCTTTTCTTAGTTTTTTTTTAATGGCGATGCCGGCTTTATTCTTTGTGTTCTACAACGAGATTACCTTTTCTGGACGACTGTACGAAGGCTCCCATCCAGGTCAACAGTTTTACTTAGTAAATAACTTCCACAGAAAACACAGCTAGGGACATTTAACGCTTTGCTGCATGTTTCAAGTACATTTGTTTACAGTTAATTATGCTGATTCCGACACCTGGTCCGGGGTTTGTAAAAACAAGAGTCCATACACGTCTGCATATGGTGGCCATATACCAGAACGCATGAGCGATTCATACAGCAGAATGGAAGCTTTTTTTTTTTTTTAATCCCCCACAGGAGCAGGCCAGTCCCACCACCTGCACTTACTGGGGGGGTAACAGCCGTCTGGCCAAATTAATTTCAAAAAATTAATTCACATACTGCCTCCCACCCTCCCCGCTCCTTTCTTGCAGCCTGGGTTACTGCTTGTTCATCGAATTGGAGTGAATAGCTGACATTTTCCTCCTACTTCTAATGGTCCCCATGGTAGTGCCCTTGGTCTTTCTTTTAAATTTTCTGTAATGAATTATTTCCATTTTAAATGAGCCTAGCCAGATTTCGCTATATACTGGCAATTTCACTATTTCTTATAATATCCCCTCCTGGAGTCGTGTGGGCTATGGGGTTAAAACCGGATGACTGCAGTCTCCCTTCATATCGTCAACAAAAAGAATCCACTCACACTTTTTTACCCTTTTTCAGGAAAACTTGCCCGAAGCTCAGAAATGTACTCGTCTATCTATTGTATAAACTAGCAACTTGAGCTGAAGTCATATAAAAAACAATGTTTCCTCATCTTGTCGTGAAGTCGGTTTTATAAAGCATAAACTCACCAATACTCCAGGAAAAGTTAGATTATTTTTGTACCCTACTTTAATTTGATAGAAACTTCAGTATGCCTGCACAGTCTCAGACCCCTGTAGAGGAAATAATATCGAATTGGTTGAAAAGGCTCTAAGAATTAGGCTGCTGACTTTATTTATTCTAAATATAATCGCACAAATTCTCTTTGTGATATCATGTAAGCTTATGGGATTCGAACATTAGTCAAGGAGAAAGTTTTTGCATCTTACGTTTCTTCACTGTTCAGAATTCTAACTATGCTCGCACGGATTCTCTTAATGAGCTCATGCAAACTGGTGCGATTGAAGAACTAGGGAAACAAGAAGTCTCAATGCCCTAAATTTTTTGCTGCTGTTTTGCTACAAACTTGGCCTAGATACAAGACCACGACATACTTCAAAATAATATTCATCATTACCATTTTCATTCTTTCACCCGTTATACACACCGGTTGAAATTTTTTTTCCCACATGTATTATCGACTGGAAAAATACACCTGAACATATGTCTTGATTAATTTGAATAAATAGAAGCAAATGTTTATTTTAACCTTTTGTTCTTTCTCATTGCTGCCACGTGTAGTATCCTGAACTGCTGGTATCTCTGATCTTGTTCACACCTTTATGCCCCTCCTTCTTGGGCCTCTGGTTCGCAGTATGCACTTCAATAAACATTAGTGACAAGGGCAGCTCGAGGTGCTGAAGAAAAATTGGCCCCACACTAATTGCAGAAGACTCACGGCAGAACACGACGAGTATACCCCACACAAAATAAAACTCGCCGATCAAATTTTATTTCAAAACAAGACAGCTATGCACAAAAACAGATAGGCCCCAGAGATTTATAGATACATGAATTAATAAGCCTTAGTTATAAACAAAGCTGGCTACGTTTTGTTAAGAGCAGTGATGCCTTAATGAGTTACCAAGATCTAGTTCATTTCCGTAATTTCCACTTATAACGCGGTCTTCTGTTTTGAAATGAAGCCTTTTTCGGCCAAAGTTAGGCAGCCAAAGGCACAGCAAAAAGAGTTCCTTTGTTTAATGCTACCAAATGTACTAAGTATTACAGACTTGAAACACACAAGGTTAAGTGAACAACACTACATACAACAATAAGTTAAGTTTATGCAGACTTGGAAAAAAAAAAGATCAGCACTAGATGACGCTAAACTGCAGCACGGTTTATTGACATTTCATCGACAGGCACACAACTCGTAATGATCAAGTAGTCCCATGCATGTCGAACCCTTTCATTTTGCACCATTCATATTTTTCTTCTCCTGGGTTCCTTAAATATAAATTGATACTTGAGCATCATCACATACACTATGTTCTTGCAATCAGTAAAAATTCCATGCACTCAACACCAATACAATGGCTTAGAGAGAGAGAGAGAATAACTTTAATGGAGACCAGCGATGTTAGCCGAGCTGTCGGGCTGGCTTGCTACGCTAAATGAGACAAGAAAAAAGAAAAAAAAAAGTGAAGACAAAAAGGTGCAATTGATGCGGCCAAAATTTTCAATCACAAAACTCCAAAAGAGCTTTGATTGCATGTGCAGCCTGACTGGGACCCAACCATAAAGGAAAAAAGCAAAAATGCTCATGTCGAGATTTTGGCATATTTTAAAGATCTTCAGGAGGTCAAAATTAATCCAGAGTACTTTAATACGGCGCGCCTCATAGTCCAATTGTAGCTTTGGTGCATTAAACCCCATAATCAATCAAATCAATGTAAGCAGTTGAGAGGTAGAAAACACAGTTTATTTGCAGCGCCTTGCTTTATTTTTTTGCAAAAACACGTTCCCGCTGCCAATAAAGCCGCAAGTTACTATAATGCCAATACCATCAAAGTACTACTCATAAAATCAAACGCTCTTACAATCACAGCTAAAACAGTCAGCGTCCGACCGTTCTAGTGCCCTTTTCCACTTCTCCCTACGCTTGGCGCCAGACAGAAGACAAAAGTGCTACACCCGTTCATTTGTGCTTCTGCACCTGGAATGGCAGGTCGACACACAGCCCAATCTAGGCATTCTCGAGCTCAGGACACCTGTCGGTTACTTTATGCACAAAGCGCAAGCACATGAGCTTAGTGCAACAGGGATGGTGTAGTGGAAGAACCACGAAAGGCAGACCGAGGCCATTGCTGCACGAAATGGGGCTGAAAGCTGTAATTGCACGGGAGCCTTCCAGATGATGATAGTGATGTTAGATAAATGATTTGGAAAATGAATACTGAAGACATTAGCTCCACAAATGGCGTTGTTTGCTGCGTCAGATAGGGTGACCACAGTAAATGAAAAAAAAAATGTGGAAAGAGTACGTAGAAACAATGAATAAGAGGGAGAATGAAATAAATCAGGAACATTTGAAAAAATGGCAGCAGTTGGATAACAGATCTCAGGATCTCAAGTTATAGAACGTCGACCAATCTAGAGCCTTTGTCCGTAGCGCAGTGTCAGCATGACTGCTACAGTTCACAAAAGTGATTCAGTTCTGAAAAGTTTTTTCGTAGCAATCGCACAAGTTCATTTCGCTGTTTCGTGTTGGGTTGCATGCTGCGTGCAGTAGCACAAGAGATGGCACATGTTCTCTTTCATAGAGTAAGGGCGTTCTGCATTCTGCAGCCTGTCCAGCCTCTGCATAAGCGTTTTGGAAGAGGGTGTTCACTTTGTGGAGTGATTTTTTTAGTTTATTTTCTGATCTTCTGCTGTTGAATGAAGCTAGACCCTCAGGCAGGTGGACAAAAGGCTGAAAGTTGGTACACATAAAAGCTGAGTGGAAGAAAAATGAGAAGTGAGCAAATGGTGTGTTAAAGCCAAGAAAAACTTGATGTCATTAGCGATGGTCTTGACCGCCACCGCCTTTGACACTTCTGAAACCTCTACCAGTTGGTATACAGTTGTTCATTTATTTTTAAGTGTAATAGTATGACCGCGTGTTAAGCTTTTTTGCACAACTTCAGCGCCATGCAAAAAGTCAACGAAAGAGGGCATGCCATGCAGTGAAGCTAGAAAATCTGAATGTCATGCGGCAAAGCCAACTTTTACTGCTCAATTATTCCCAAATTTTCAATACTCGAAAACATTCAGCACTTTGAATGATAAAAGTGCACTGCAAATCGAATAGCAAACAGCATTCGCATAGTGTTTGAAATTTCAGAAATTTCCACGCCTCTATTGTATTTTTCTGTGTTTGGCGGGACCATCAAACAAATGGATGGACATTAGAAGAAGGCGCTTCCTTGGAAGCCAATGTCACTATACCACTTGATAAGGCACTTTCTAAACTCCCCAGAATTGTGTCAGGACTACCGACGCTGTGATCAGAAACTACGACCAGATAGGGATAGCAAAACTTACGGACAGTACGCGTGAAGCTGATGCCGTTTACTACATGCTGCACTAGGCTGTTGCACGTTACTCTCCCAAGCTTCAGGTGGTTTTTGACGCCTCATCGCACAGTAACTCACCGAAATATTTCAACAACATTGAAAGTGGACTGAATCTGACCTCCGATTTAGTCAGTCTATCGGCGTATGCAATGGGCTTTCGAATGCGTGGTGGTGCTATTTGCTTAGCTGCACCGATGCCATCTGCACGGTTGCATTTTGCTGCATGGGCCGCGGCGTTCCTGATGTGAAATGTGGTTCGCAGTGTGGTGTTGGCAAGAACGTTCAAGTGGACAGCGTTTTTTTTTCGAGCGATTTGTGGGTTTGTGAATGCCTTGTTACAAGTAGTAGTCAGCATTGGTTTTGCGTTGAAATTCCAGAATGCGCTGTGCACGCTTGCTACAACCGAAGATCCGAAGCAGGCCGCATGGCAAAAGCCAGCGTGTCGCTTTTTTTTTTTTTTTGCTGCTTCGGAGCCAAGGATAGAGCAGCGCTTGACTACAGTCTGCCTTCATGCGACGAATTTACAATGAAGTTATCGATAATGGGACTAATCAGTACTGAATCTGTTGCACCCGTTTCGTTTCAAGTGGAAACGACGGGCCTTGAAGCTTTCACCTCACACTTTGTCACATGCTTGAAACATTGCGCAGTGCTGCCTGCACCGCTGTCCGCACCTGTCTAACCGTTGGACAGGGGCTGATAACGTAGTCCGACTTGCACTATCTCCATGTGATCCCCATGCATTGATTTTCTTATTTTTGGGTTGCTTCAAAGGACCGTGTCTCGAGTTAGGAAAATTTTTCCACCCAAAGTTGCAACAATATTTGATATGGTGACGGCGTGCGGGACGAGGCACTGGCTTTACCGAGCAACCCAGGCATGCTGCGCGCTTCTTGGGGAGTGCGAGAGACGGTGAGGTGCTCTGGCAACAGTGTTCTGGTGTGTTGAACGTATGACTGTCGTCTACCTAAGCTCCCAATGACGGTGAGCAATTACGCAGAAGTTCTGGGTGGAAGCAATCGCGACATATGTATATAAATTAGGTGCAGCCACGTCGACAAAGATTCGACCGATATTTTTCAAGTGCTTTTTTTTATGTAGACGAGGTGGAAATTATAAGCAAAACAAGATTATGGAACACGCTTTGAATACTGCAAAAACAGCACAGAGACAAGCGATAAACCATACTGCTCTAGTTTGTCAATCCATAAGTCTTCATCTCTGAGCTGTTCTTGAAGTAGTCAAATTGTATAGGCAACGTCAAGCTTTAGTACATAAGCACAGAACGCGCTTGGTCATTAAAGAGCACTCGAAGACTACAAAAGAGTTAGATGCCCACAATTACCTGAAAAAAGGTTGCATTTCACGTACACGTATTCACCTAAAAACACTGGAAGTAGACAAGGCTGCGGCTGGATGCACAGTCGGGTTAGCCTCATTGATAAAGTATGCTGGCTACCTTAACACATCGTGTTACAAGCATGTGCAAGGTATGAGGTGAAAGCTTTGACGGCCGTCGTCACCACCTGAAATGAAATGGGCACGCCTGATCCGGTACTGATTAAACCCATCATCGATAGCTTCTTTGCGAATTCGTTGCATGAAGTCAGATCATCTTCACGCACTGCTCTAGCTACCGCTTCAGAACAGAAAAAAAAGCGAAACTCTTGCTTTTGTTGTGCGGCCTGCTTTCGGATCTGCGCTTGCGGAAGTGTGAACAGCACAGTAAACAAAAACAATGCTGACTACTCCTTGTGACAAGGCATTCGCAAACCCACGAATCACGCAGAAAAAAACACTGCCCACGCGAACGTTCTTACCAACACCACGCCGCAAACCACGTTTTGCATCAGGAAACATGCTGCCTGCCCGGCAGAATGCAACTGTGGATATGGTGTCAAGGCCGTCGTGTAGGTAGCATTGCTGCATGGTCAAAAGCCCAGTGCATACACCCTATTGCTGAACTCCCGAAGACACCAAGTGGCGCAAGGGTCGGATATCAAACAAACATTTTTAAAGGTTGGCATAAAACCGGTGGACACAGATGCATTGCATTTCCTGTGGCTTCAAGCAATACCAAACCGGGTGTACCACTTTCACCAGTTTTGACTTACTGTATGACCCGCATCCCTTTCAGAGTGATGGCTAACCCATTTCTACTTTCCGAAATGCTTCAACACCACTTAAACAAAGAGCAGTACCCTCAAACTGTGAGACATACACGGATGACGTGCTCACAGGAGCTGGAAGCAAGAAAGCTGCCATGAAGCTGTACAAAAATGCAACTGAAATGTTTGAAGCAGTAAAATGCTATGCCAGTGATTTCAACGTGACTCCCGGGCTACCATGCATCTCGGTTATTTGTCGGGTGTGCTGAAGGTTTTGCGATGTACGTGGGACCCGTGTGCTGACCACTTTAACATTCTGTCCATGTATGGATTGTATTCATGGCATAGAACCATTCACAAATTGGCCCATGCTACAAACAACGGCGTGGATATGTGACCCACTAGGGCGCAACGTGAAAACCTGGAAGTGTTGGTAAGCATGTTGAACCCTAGCGTAAACGACAGGACAAAGCAGCGTTTCGTGTGCCCTGTTGCTACCGTACTGCGTCTTGTCATTTGCACTGAGGTTCAACATGAACCACTGGGAAGGGAGGGAGGAGGGGGGGGGGGGGGGCTTTCTTCTTTCTTATCCATGCCAAGGTCCTGTTCCACGAAGTGTGGCGTAAAAACATCGACTTCAACACGCTACCTACCAACAGCACGGTGGCCTGGAAGGTAGCTAGACTGACTCCCTATCTCCCTGAGGTTCAAGTACCCCGGTACTACAGGTCGCGAACAAATGGAGGGAGGACGGACTGCTTTCACATTTCTGTTGATACCCGTCCAATGGCATATGAGGCAGTTGCCTACCTCACCCTGGAGGGTGAAAACGGTACAAGATCGACAACTCTGGTAAGCAAACAAAGGGTTGCGCCAGGCAAGGAAATTACACTGGCGAGACTGGAACTGGTGGCATGCCTGCTCGCTGGTCGATTGTGTGGCTATATTTTGGAAGCCCTCAAGTAACAGCCATCAAACATCAACCTACGGACAGATTCAACAACAGCACTCTATTGGATTCATGAAGATGTTGGCCGCTGGAAGCAGTTCGCACGCAACTGAGTCACTAAAATTCAATGCCTCGCGGACAAATGCGTATGTAGACATTATCCGGGAAGAGAAAATCCAGCTCACGACATCCCAGCCATGCAGCTGGCCAAAAACGCACTGTAGCGGAGCAAAGCACTGTGGATTTGTCCCACATGCATATTGGGAATGAGTGGTTCCGAAAGCGATATACGATGAAATCGAACTAGGGGAAAGGAAGAAAACAAGATCATTTCCAGTGGCAACATCGCCACCTACTGAGTCAGGCGTGATCGATCTGGAACACTACGGCAAAATCTTAAAGCTAATCAGAGTCACAGCTCGGGTTTTTCAGTTCATCGCTAGAACCAAACAACAAAGCAGCAAATTGGGACCCCTCATATCCGACGAGCTTAATCAAGCTGAACGATACTGGATATGTTGGGAGCAAAAAGGGATTCTCAAAAGAAGTCACGTGTGCCGCCCACGGAACACGAATTACCCCTGACTCCGCTTTAAGAATGTTCACTGATGATTGACAGTGCTGGCATTTTAAGAAATCAGGGAAGACCACAACATAGCCAACTTTGGTGTGGCTTAAAGCAAACAACTATAACAAAAGCGTAAATGGGCATTTGAAAAGGTTTATGATAGAAACCATTTTGTGAACCTGGTGTGTAAACACTACTCACAGGAATATGTCATGACTGCATGATTACATTACAATAACCATGTGCTTCATTAGTAAAGGTACTTTTTCGGGTAGTGGTGCATGGAAGCTTTACCTAGCGCCTATACGCGGCATGCGTAAACAAGCAACAGCTGCAAGTGAAATGACCACGAAAACTAGTCCCAAACGGAAACAGCATCTCGCATGAAGCACACGTCACGTAACCAAACAGTGCTGAACGCGAAAAAAAAGCACAGCCTGGACACACACTGCAGTTGCTGCACAAAGCACACTTGCCACCACATCACGCGGCCACTAGAATAGGCGAACTAGCGGAGCACTCACGACGCTGGTTTGGGAACGCTGCAAGTCCACCAGCGGCACTAAAGCACTGGGAACACCCTCAGATTTCAAAACGCAGAAACACCGCCACACATCGCGACCAACTGCGCAGATATACAACGGGAAAGTTATGTAAAAGGTGCACCCCTCGGATGCGATGTGTTTCTTGCAGTATCGGAGCTAGCGGCGCCGCAGCTTCACAGACACACATTCAACTCCGGGAGAACTGCGACGTACCACACACGGCTGATCGCGAGAGCCGAACTTCGACACATCAAACAGATAACAGCACGGCGTACACACTTGATATGAAAAACTTGCACTGTACACAAGCGCTGACCGCCACTGCGCGTTGCTTTCACACAGTGACCATATTTTGAACGTTATCGATGATCCAAGCGCGGAGACAGACCTTGACAGCTCGGAGCGCGCGAGAGCGGGGCCACGATGAATTTGGGCTTATCGGTCGTCTCTCGCTAGCGATGAGCGCGACGAGCGTATCTCTACACACTTGATAGAGAACGAAAACACGTCGCACCACTCTGCAGACGCTGGTGCTGGTGCCTTTTCTGCCTCGGCTCCACACAAAACGCGAACATTTGAAATAGACCAACGATAAACGCGTATCGCAGTACCGACTCAGGACCGGGGTGGTCTGTCGTGACTTCTGCAAGTCGTTGTCGTTTTTGATATCACAATCAAGTTGTGCGACGTACACCGTCCCCGCAGCTCGCCGCCGCCATGTTGCCGAAGGCCGATGGGCGGAGCCAACTCCAGCCGGACGGCCCAGCCGGACGGCTCCAGCCGGACAATTCGCTCGCCGAGCGAATTCGACCTCGGCGTCCAACTTGGCCCGACAGGGCCCCCCCGACAGAGCACGACAGGCCCAGCCGGACCATGTTGTGCTCTGTCGGACTCAAAAGAAAACGGGCTTAAAGGTCCCCAGGTGGTCAAAATTAATCCGGAGCCCTCCACTACGGCGCGCCTCAGCATATCCGTTGCGTTGGCATGTTAAACACTACAGTCGAGCATGGAACCTACACTTTGATGACCCGTACTAAATTCTGCCTCATTGCTAGGCCCTGAGGCACATGTGGCCGCATGGCAGGCCCGTTTCGATGGCCGGCCGGTTTCGATGTTCGCGCAAGCGCTCATTGACGCATCGCCCCGTTCGCCCGATGTACTTTCTTTTGAAGTTCAAAGAAACGCAATACACGACCGCGAACATCGAAACTCCCTCAAGGGCACTCCCACGACAAATTTATCATCGCATTGTAAGAGTTGCGGATGCTATCCCTTGTTTAATGCTACTACTGTTTTAATGATTCACAAAGATAGGAGAACAGGGGAGATAGATGAAGCCTTTTATATAAAAAATAATTCAGATGATTGTATTAGTTGTTGTCCTCTTCCTTTTGTACTTGTTTCTTGCGCGCAGTTTCACCACTATGAATATGTATAGAAAAAGCTTCTCCCATCCTTTTATGTTAATAAAATTTGCAATAAGGTTTCTTTTTTTCACCCTGCAATAGCATGTTTATGTAAAGACAATGTTTGTCTGCCCAGCGAGTTTGTTTATTTCACAAAATGTTTGGTGGCACTTTATTGTTCCTCCACGCGTTTTATGTTTCTCTGATGAGCAAAGCTTGCTTAGACAACTTTTTTTAACATACTTCAATCCTCTTGTTTGCATCCCCTCTCCCAACCGTACAGCACACGCCCTCCTTGCTCGAATAAAAACTTCAATCAGTCAATAATGCTCATGGCGCCGGTAACACTTTTAGAGCGAGTCCTTTTCCGTTCAAGTCATTCCTGTGACTACCCCATATTACTGCTTTGCAAATTGCCCTATTGATTGATTGTAGGGTTGAACGCGCCGACGCAACGCAGGCGATGCGGCGCGCCGTACCGGGCTCCGGATTAATTTTGACCACCTGGGGATCTTTAACGTGCGCCGAAATCTCGTACACACGGGCGTTTTGCTTTTCGCCTCCATCAGAAAAGCGGCCGCCGCGGCCGGGAATCGAAACCGCGACCTCGTGCTCAGCAGCGCAACGCCTTAGCCACTGAGCCACCGCGGCGGTCTTCACAAATTATCCACATACGGTCTATCCAGCGAGTTCTGTCATTGGTTCGGCAGTTATTTAAAAGGCAGGTCCAATTGTGTCTGTTATGAAGGCGTCACCTCCCGACCTTTGGCGATGATATCAGCGGTACCTCAAAGTTCGACACTGGGCCCTCTTCTCTTTAACATTTTTGTGAGTGACATCCTCCCTGTTATTAGGCACTGTACGCTCCCCCAGTATGCCGCTGATATGAAGCTCTATCGCGCGGTTTCTTCACTGTAATATTACGTCCTGCTGCAAAATGACATCAACGCAGTTTCGGCATGGTGCGACAGCAACTATTTGAAGCTCAATCTCTCGAAAACTATCTTGATAACATATACTCGCAAGACTGCCCCGCTCATTTTCCCACACTCCCTGCTTGGTGTACCCGCAAGACGCGCTACTTTAGTGCGTGATTTGGGTGTAATATTGGACGCGAAACTACACTTCAACACACACGTGAACCACCTGTCCAACTCCTGTGTCTGAACGCTTGGCGTAATTTTCCGGGCCACCTGTGAATTCACCGACCGATCATGCTTTGTCTCCCTCTACCGCACCATAATTTTACCGAAGCTCGACTTTGCCATTGCCATTTAGAATTGTCTAAGCCCTTTGTCGTCTCTTCGTCTAGAAAGGATTCAGAAGCGCTTCACTAAAACCGTATTTTACCTTTACTCACCAGTGAGTTATTATCTGCACGGGGGGCTTCTCAAGCTCCTGAATCTTGATGAGCTATGTATTAGGCGTTCCAGGCGTGACCTGGTTTGTCTTTTTGACTGCATTCATTCCAAGTTTGACTGCCCTTGCATTGTAAGCCCTGTTCACCTGCGAGTTCCAAGCAGACCACTGCGGCCGCACGGCTGCTTTCATGTTGACAGAGCACTGAGCCAGGCGCCAGCTGACCGATGCCAACATGCCTATAGGCTCCGTGCGCTGGTATGGTGGCGACACAAGCGCCTGAACAACTAGCGCCATCTACGGCCACTGGAGGCATTTATCGGATGTTGTGGTCGTCGCTAGCGCCCTTCCCCGTACGCCCGTGCTACGCTCGGATGTCTGATTGCTCAAACCAGCGCGCTCGTTTTAACGGTTTTAGAGAGGTGGGAGGTATTGGCTCGTTTTCTTTTTTGTCTAAGAAAACCGCAAAACGGGGTCGCTAGCTACACACCGCAAACGATGTTTACTGCGTCCGGGAGGAGCTAGCGAACGCAACGGACCCGTCCAATGTTTCCAGCAATGGCGTTGGGCACATAACAGGCGTGACCCTGGGCTGCGACTTTTAGTTAGATGGTTATGAGTTCCGTTGTAAACACGCGGCTCACACATCTCCGCACTTTATTACGAGTTCAGTGAGTCTAAGCGAGGTAGGCGGGGGAAGCTGCGCGCGCAAGGCCGTGTGCCACGGCTCGCGTAAACATGCTGATGCAGTTGCCATGTTCGTCAACTCATAACGGTGAGCACCGGGCAGCGATTGCCAAATTTTAGCGCCGGTATCAACGCCGGTGTCCCAGCTCTGTCCGAATCAGCGAAATGTTAGTCGTATGGAGTTGGCCGCGATATCTGCGTCAAAGCAGCGGCCGAGGCCGCACGGGCAGAAGCTCCGCGCGTACACCTAGGAAAGGGTAAGCAGCGATGAGCACCATAATACAGAAGAGGAATAAACGATACAGATTGCTAAAGCATAAGCAACACGTAATGCTAAAATGCCGGGGAGGCATAAGCTCAGCGACAAAAAAAAAAAAAAGAAAGAAAACGACCGACACCGTAACTGACGTATAGTGGTTTACACCAAAGTTCTACTCTGTGCTTTTTTTGTGTGCTAAGTATATATAGGCGTACTTTCATCAGCGGAATATATTGTAGCGTTTGGGTTTGTGAGATATGCAGACATATCTTCAAAACAGCGAACAGCGCTGTTAGTGTCACGCCGCCCCAGAGGAACACAAAATCGCTGCACTAAGCTAGGTGGGATGGTATATATTCGTTATGTAAATCTAGCAGGTATATCTCACAAAAACTGCCTGGCGAAACTAGGCCACCGACAACAGCAGCGCCGGAGAGTGCTTGGAATTCCCGTTCCGGAACGGGGTAGATCTGACCTCACCCAGAACCAGCAGGGAATATCTTTCGCATGTTTTCGCTAGTGTCGCGGCAATCCGAGCTCCCGCGGTGGGCAATTAAAATTGATTTTCAACATGTCTCCGGCCACCGCTAGCTATCAAAATTGCTTGGAGTGATCTCCACAATATTTGAAGTCAGTTATAAATTTTTTTAAAGATTTCAATTCAGTGATCGCGGTATGCACCCTTTGACCTGCATACGGACATTTCCGTTATCCGTGCACCGCCCCCATCGAAAAATTTGGGATGAAACCCAGGTCTTCGAGGCGCGGGCGATAATCATCAGACATGTCGGCACTGAATGGATTCCACGATTTTTTTTTTCATAAACGTTTTCATAAATTCTGTATATATATGAGGAAACAGGTCGTTTAAAAAAACTTGGACAGACTCGAGAAAATTCGGCTAGCGATGAAGCTTTTGATGAATCCGTGTTGACCTGCCATAAAGAAAAAGCTAGTGTCCATCGAGATGTTCAATTTAAAATTGTATAAAAACTTCAAAGTGAGCCAATAGAAACTTTCCTGAGTTATCAGGTTAAAACTTGGAAATTTCTAGTGAACTTAAATAGAGTTAGTAGCTATAGTGAAGCCCCTACAAAAATTAAAAAAAACGCTTTCATAGAGGAGACTCCATAGAACTTTCATTGAATGAGTTCGCTAAAATGTGCATAGAATCTTTATCGAGTCTGAGTAGAGTGAGTTTTTATAGAGAGGTATGTTTTGAAATTCTATAGAGATCTTGTAGAGATAAGTACAGTGAGTTTTTATACTGAGATTTCTTTTGAAATTCCACAGAGATCTTGTAGAGATGAGTAGAATGAGTTTTTATAGGCAGGTCTTTTTTGAAATTCTATAGAGATCTCGTAGAGATAAGTAGAGTGGGTTTTTATAGGGTGGTCTGTTTTGAAATTCTATAGAGATCTTGTAGAGATGAGTAGAGTGAGTTTTTATAGGGAGGTCTTTTTTGAAATTCTATAGAGATCTTATAGAGATGACTCGTTAGGACATAAGTCTGCCATGAGTTTCTAATGAGTTCCTTTAGACTCTATAAGAACTCTATAAAAGCTTAATAGGATCGCAACATTCATTTTTGTAAGCGTGTGTGCTTCGAGAAGAAGAAAAATCATATAAACC
This sequence comes from Haemaphysalis longicornis, assembly GCF_048455015.1. Lineage (NCBI taxonomy): Eukaryota > Metazoa > Arthropoda > Arachnida > Ixodida > Ixodidae > Haemaphysalis > Haemaphysalis longicornis. The sequence continues at coordinate 431,840 of NW_027526289.1, read as the reverse complement.
TTACAATTGAAACGCATAACAAAGCACAAACAAAAATAAAGACTCAAAAAAGGAATTCCTTTCTTAATGTTATGGTGATTTTCTTTCTAGGGAAATTTTAAAGTGCCAGATTATCATGTCGAGAGAAAACATTGAAGCTGTATATAGTCGGCTCAGAGACTGCAAAATAGTTATTCGATGTTAGGCAAAGCTATCGCCCTTGCCCGCTCCCGGGATCAAGTAGTAGTAGAATTAGTAGTAATAATAATGAACTTTATTATCCAAGTACACGACTTGCATTTCGTCCTTGGTGGTTACGTCCCTAGTCCGCGGGTTGCCCAGGACCCTGGCCTCAATTTTTTTCTGAGATGGAGGGAGAGGGCTCTGCTGTGCATACATGAGACACAAGTTATGAAATAACAGAAGCGGCAAAAACTGCAAAAAACTACAAAGCATTCACCGTTTGCATGCACCAGTGTAAATAAAATTGAATGACAAAACAATCATTAGCACGATGTGTTGGCATATAGGTAAATATATGGGTCAGTTTCGTACATTGCCACAAGTTCTGGAAAACACGGTAAATCGAAGCAGGTGTATGCGCGAATGGTGCTGCTTGATTTTTTTTTTCGATTACGCTCGGGTGAGGTAAGCATGCTGTTCACGGATATTCGACATCTTTCCCCCTTTTTAGCTTGTTTTAAATTGTCGCACCGGAAACCGGGAACGATGTTGAGCGCTTTATATTATGCTAGTTGAGGTTGGTCTCGAGTAATATATCTTGATGAATCCCAACTACTTCACCATTAATAGTCGTCTTGACAGTCCGCCCAATGAACTGCGACTCAATTCAAGTGCAAATCTCAAACCACACTTGCGTCGTCAAGGTCTTTGTCGGCTCTTTTGATAAATCCTGACCACGCTTCGCGTTTTTTGCGTCAGCCGGAACTCTAAACAGGGCTTGCGCTTCTTTGCACGACCGGCGGCCACTGTTACAGTTGGGCGCAAAACTGCCGCGCTTGTCCAGCCGTCGTTCCGCCGTCTCCCTGGTTCACGTCACCACTTCACCAGCATACGACGAGCACATTATTGGTCGTAGGTTCTAAAAGGGGGTTGAAATTTTAACTCCTACGCACCTACAACCAAACATGCGAGCGACACTGCAACGTATCGTGAGGCCGGCCGCCGTAGCTGCAGCCGCCGTAGCATCCCTCTTGCTGGTGGCGACCCTACCGGCCTGCCGAGATTTTATCGCGTCAGTGACCCCTCCGCTCTCATTGTTCGGCGCCGCAGACGACACACTTCCCAATTCTAGTGCAGTGGAGCCCCGTTAATACTTTTTAAGTGCAGAGCATTTTAGTAACTCACGATGTCACCCGCGTTGGCGTCCGTAGTCCGCGTCCGTATCGCTCCCCCTACACTATATAAATACTTGCCGGCGCCAGGTTTCGATCCTACGACTCTGCGGGCGGAACGCAAGGTGCACGGTACTCTACCAACTGAGCCACAAAGCCGACACAGAACGGAAGGTTACGAACGTGCCTTATATCCTTGACTCATTCAACCGTCGGCCAGAGGTGCGCCCTCTCCCCCGCGTCCTCCTCGCCTTCTCTCCGCTCGCAACGCCCTCTCTTGCCGCGTTCGGTTCGGGCGCACAACAGGTGGGGACGTGCGCAACACCCTCTCTCGCCGCGTTAGGTTCGCGCGCAAGAACAGGTGGGGCGCTCGCATCGCGCTCTCTCGCCGCGGTCGGTTCGCGCTTAAACCACATATGTCGTTCGCGCGCGCTGCGGTCGCTAACATCTGTGGCGTGATCGTGACGTCAGCATCACCTGTTCGCGTGGTGGCGATTTCGGCGCTATAACACTTTCTCGCGAGGGGCATTGGATTGGATTCGATTGGATTGGCTTGGATTGGCTTGGATTTGGATTGGATTAAAGTGGATTGTGTTGCGTCATAGCCGCGCCACGTTGCGTCATAGCCGCTCCACGTTGCGTCATAGCCGCGGCAGGGGGTTCACGGCACGTTCCACCATCGACTTCATCGACAATGTCTACGCTGGAAGACAACAATTACAACAACAACAACCAATACGTAATCCATACGACTTGCAGGCGCGCCCCCCCCGCAGAAATGCTCTGCATTTGATCGTGCCCCTCGCGAGGGGGATGTTTCTTCTTTTTTTCACCAGACCGGGAAAACAAAACGTAATAGCCGGGAAAATACAAGAGTGAGGAAAGCCACGAAAATGGGCCAGCGTCTAACTGGCGTCGTTAAATCACCCCCTATCTAGAGCTCCACTGTTTCCATCAAGTCTGTATTAACGTATTAACTCTTTGCTGTCATCGTGCATACATATTTTAGTGGATCTATGAAGTATCGGTGCGGCTTGTTAAGGTGCTGCCCGCAGGGCTGGCTTTCGGGGTTGCTTCGGCAGGCCATCAGAAATCTCGCGCTCGCGACTCCTTGATTTCTATAACCAGTGCTGGTCCTCCGGCACCCTTCCCCCACAATTCGGCCTACAACTTGTTTCCCCAGTACTAAAGAAAAACAAACCCCCAAACTCCTTCTCTTCCTACCGCCCCATCTCCCTCACGAGCGCTGCATCCAAAATTCTCGAGTCCATGGCGCTCGCGCGCCTAGAATGGTTCGCGCGCATTTGCGGCTTGAACCCTGAGCAGCAGACTGGGTTCCGCGGCCACCCACAGCACCATGGACTCGATCCCTGACCTCGTATCCGCCCTGGAGGAGGCGAAAGGAAACAAGGCAGTAGCCTACGTCGTCCTCCTTGACATCAGGAAGGCCTTCGACTGCCTCCCCCACGAGGCTATACATGCTGCAATCAGGCGCTACAACATCAGCGGCAACATGCGCGCCTACCTGGAGGCCTTCCTGTGAGGACGACAACTACGAGTGCGGCTCTTAGGCTGCACCAGCTCGGCCCGCCCAGTGACTTCTGGTGTCCCCCAGGACAGCGTGCTCTCGCCCTTCTTATACAACCTGGCCCTCGCCTCGCTGCCTCAGGCCCTTCCCACAACCCCGGACGCGCCCGTATATGTCAGCATGTACGCGGACGACGTCGCCATATGGAGCACCGCCGCGGCAAAGGACCGGATGCACGCGCACACCGCCACGCAACAGGCGCTGGACGCGGTTGTAAACCACCTTCAGGGGATGGGACTGGAGGTCTCCACCGAAAAAACTTCAGCCCTCATCTATCACCATGTGGCAAAAACGGCCGCACCACCCCGCCTCTGAACATCGGCGGCAAACCCCTCCCTTGGCAGGCCACAGCCCGGTACCTTGGGTTGACCATTGGCACTTGGGTGACCAGTGGCAGCCTCACATGGCTGCCACTGGTGCAGCGCCTCAGGGCCCACCTTGTCGGGGTCCAGCGAGCGGTGCGGGCCCTGGTCGCCAGAGGCAAAGGCTGCCCCCAGGAGTGGGCCCTCCGCATATACGACGCCGCGGGGGTGTCCCACCTCCTCTACTCGCTGCCATTTGTGGCCCTCAACAAAACAAACTGGGCAAAATTTGAGAGGGATCACACGGCGGCGATCCGCCTCTGCCTCGGACTGCCCCGAAGCTAGGCGATCGCCGCCACCCTTGCCGAGGGGAACGCCTGGCCGGCCCAACTCAGGGTCCAACAGGCAGGACTCCACTACATCGACAGACGCACCCGCGCACCCGACAGCGCTGCCCTACTCCGACGCCTCCAGTCGCGGCCCCTGTCAACAACCGGGAAACTCGCCGCAGCCTTCGGAGAGCTCACCGGCTACGTGCCCCTCCCTCGCCCAGCCACCCCTCTCCCTCCTCACCGCACCCGGAACTTCCACGTCAAGGCTTCCATCCCAGGCATCCGAGGAAAGAGACACGACACTCCCCAGGCGCTGCGCTTCGGAGCGCTGGAGGTTATTGATACGGGCGGAGAGGCACAACTCGAGATATACACAGACGGATCCCTCCTCCCCGGCCCGCCGGCCAGCGCGGCGGCAGCATGCGTCGCCCCCCAGGTGAATAGGGCCCACCAAGGCCGCCTGCCATTCGCCGCGAGCTCCACCACCGCGGAAATGGCAGGCCTACACCTCGCGGCGGACCTCGCGCTCGAACTGCAGCCGCCAGCAGTAACCATATACTGCGATAGTAAAGCGGCCCTCCAGCGCCTCAACCGCCCACACAAGCACGCACCGACAGTCGCCGCGCTTCACACAAAATTCAGCAGGCTGGCCACGCGGGGGTGTACGACCACACCCCAATGGGTCCCGGCGCACGTCGGCGTCGCCGGAAACGAAGCAGCAGACGCTCTGGCCAAATCGGCCCACTCCGCCGCCACGGCCGTCACCACCGAGGTGACTACGATAGATGAGGCCCGTGAGCTGGTGACACAAGAAATGCTGCGCCTTCATCCAGACCCACGAGTTGCGGCACACAAAACACCTGCCCGCATCCCCCGCAAATTCGCCCGACAAGAAGCCAGCCTGCTAAGCCGACTACGCACGGGCTGTGCGGTCACACAGTCAAGGCTGCACCTCTAAAAAAAGTAGACAGCCCGGCGTGCAGGCACTGCGGAGAATGCGAATCTATCAAACACTGCCTCACCGCGTGCACTGCACACAACCTGGAGTGCGAGCGGCTGCGGAGAGCGTACCAGCGCCTGGGGTTACCGTGCAGCACACACGAAGAGCTTCTCTTCCCCCGCTGCAGCCGCATCCTCCTCACCAATGCTTTCGGGCATCTCCTTTCCTACCTCGAAGAGACCGGCCTGGCTGCGTGCTTGTAAGCAAACCTCTCCCCCCCCCCCCCCCCCCACGGGGAAGTTAGCCTCCACATCGATGGCCAGCGTGTCTTGACTGCATCATCTTTACTGGGAGGACTGTGTAGTCTGTTTGCATCGTTCTGGGTTTTCAACATTCAATATCCCAAGAAGGCACACAGAGCTCTAACGTTTGTGGAACATGGCTTTTTGGACCTTGCCTGCACCAAACCACGTGTGAAGGATTTAGAATTAATTAACTTTTATCGCATCAATATCGCTCACTAATATTTGTTTTCAATCCTGTAATCATTGGATAGTAGTCAAAAAGAATTCCGTATTATATTTCTGACTTTTTCTTTTTTCTTTTTTTACTGAAAAGGGGATATTTGATGGGCTGTTCTGTATGCTCATAATACAACTATTTTTCAGTGAATAATATTAACAAACTAATTTAACTTGAAACAATTATTTAAATAATATTGGCAACTGGTGCGAAATGAATCAACTAAAAATTATCCGAAAAACACGAATGTCATGGCTTTTTGTTCTCACTCTAAAGAAGCTGTCGCGATACCACCCATTCCGTTCTATATCATTGCAATTAACCCATTAGACTCGGTCACTTCTCTTGGCGCATTTGTGTGTTTATCAAAACGCACTGGTATTTTCCGCAGCATATTTTTCGTTCTTTATATTACTCATTTATCCATAGCCATCTCACTGCAGTCTGTCTCCTACATCATTTATCTCTTGTGCCTTTACCACCTACAAAATGCTTGTTCCCTTTCAATATCAAATCGTTGCACAGCTCTCGCTCATTTCACGACAAATTGAAAAATTGTTTTGTTGTTGTAAACCGCTGCAACCATTTTTTCTTCACTTTGTGTACTTAGTACTGATGTGTACTGATAAGTTCTGATAAATACTGACGGGTTCTCGATCTTCTAGTATTATATAATGATTTCATTTACCATGCGGTTGTGTTTGTGCCTATCTGTTTTTCAAGTATTTCCAGTTCTTGTATTATTATTGTTTCTACAATTTGTTCAACTAGCAGACAGCTCTCGCTCATTTCACCACCTACTGAATTTTTTTTTGTTGTTGTAAACCACTGCAGCCATTTTTTTCACTGTGTACTGAGCGCTGATGCGTACTGATAAGTTCTGATAAGTACTGACGCGTTCTCGATCCTCTAGTATTCTATAATGATTTCACTTACCATGCGGTTGTGTTTGTGCCTATCTTTGTTTTTCGCGTATTTCCAGTTCTTGTAGTAATATTGTTTCTACGTTTTGTTCAACTAGCATCGTATTGCTGTCTTCAATTCCTAACTGGCGTGTTATTTAGCAATGTACCATTTGTGATTTCTAATATGAGGTCGCCATAAGTATTTATTTCGGAACTTCCTTGTGTACACAATGTACCATGTAAACTTGTCTGCGATAGTTCGTTTGAAATAAACCTGAAATCGAGAAAAACCGTGTGAAATCAGTACTCCCGCAGGGAACTAGAAATTCTCCCTTGTGGCCTTGAAAACCTCCTTTCGGAAGGCCTACAAAACTCCCCAAGCTTTCGTCAAACTCCATTCAAAAGAAGTGAATGCTTCCCTTGAACCTCCTAAAAACGCCCCTAAACTAACATAAGTACTTCCAAAGGGAGCCATAATAGGCTCCTATTCAACCGCCTAAAAATTCCATAAACATCACTTAAAAACGGCCTTCAGGAAGTAAAGAATACTCCATTTTGACCTCCTTAAATTCTCCCGAACATTTCTTAACACTCCCTAAATACCTCCTTTCTATAACCTAAAAACTCCCTGTTTTGAGGAGGTAAACAAAACCTCCCTGTTCCATGTAGTAAAAAAACTCCTACAAGGAGGACCACTAGAGGACAGGCGAAACAGAACCTCTATGGAGTATATGGGAGGAAAAAAAGTTTAGAGTGTTGATAGCCGCGCTCTTTCCCAACTGACCTAACCTAAAAATTGCGCCCACCTCCCCGCGAGGGGAACCCTGTGTAGATGCGACGCATCGTGGGGTTCACTTGGTGTTTCCGTTGGATTGATTCTGAAATCGAGCACGAGGTCGCGGGTTCGATTCCCGGCCGCGGCGGCCGCTTTTCTGATGGAGGCGAAAAGCAAAAACGCCCGTGTGTACGAGATTTCGGCGCACGATAAAGATCCCCAGGTGGTTAAAATTAATCCGGAGCCCTCCACTACGGCGCGCCTCATCGCCTGCGTTGCGTCGGCGCGTTAAACCCTGCAATCATTCAAATCAACAGTACATTCGAGAGCTAATTGGTCATCCATCGCACGAATATTCGTCTGCCGTCCTCCGCCGCGCCTCGTGTGCTCCGTCGTTCCCTCCGTTGAAACGCAAACACAAAATTTTGCGCAAACCCGACAAAGCTCGCCGGCCGCCTTTCAGCCTCGGTAACACTCTTCACAGATAAATACCAGGAGAGTGAGAGAGAACGATCGTTGTTTCTCGTGTGCCGCCTGCACTTACTGTGAAGCCTTCCTTTCCCCGCCACAACGTGACGAATCAATCTCCTTGCTCACTGCCTCTGCTTTGCCTCACGGGAGAACGACCCCGCCCGGCAATTATCTTCCGCGTCGCGATGCCGAGTCCCCACAATACCCATTGTAACACGGAGATGAGCAACCCGCTCCCGCCTTTTTTGCCTAATCGCATGTTGCTGCCAAACACACCATCACACCAGTGTAAGCAGCGTGTCGGTTCACCAATCCGTGGCTGCTTTCGTCTTCCCTGAGTGCCATCAACTTCAAATTAGCTACTATCACCTCGTAGATTAAAGCAAATTTATACGAAGTTGGAGATAGTAAAAATGTCAGTGTGGTCAGGAAAGTTCACGGAGGGATTGGGTGGGGGCAGGCCTCCCCAGACAAAAAAAAAAAAAATAGCAGTGGCTTAGCTCGGCTATGCCAGGATATACGTAGCGTGAGCTACGGTTAAGCTGGTTATTCGCAGGTTTCCTGGTTGTCTAGCATTATCTCATTATGATGCTTACTGCTGCTAAAACGATTTCCAATCCAATCCAATCCAATCCAGTCCAGTGCAGTCCAGTACAGTCCAGTACATTACAGTCCAATCAAATTCATTCTCGTCCGGTCCGGTCCAGTCCAGTCCGGAAACTGCTCCTCGCGGATGCGCAGCACAGCTCTCCAGGAGCCACGCAAAACGGTTATCAAGCGGCTCCGGCGCAACGTCAGACTTGGCTACTACGCAACGGAGGCGAACAGCTGGGCACGCGCAGGCGCCATTGTGTCTGCCGCGGCTATGATGTCACTCCTCTCGAATTGCGCAGAACGGCGAATTTGCAGACCCAGTTCTCCAAACACCCGTACTTCAATTGGATTTCCAATCCAGTCCAATACAATCTAATTGAATCAAATCCAATCCAATACAATGTTATTCGCGCTTGCGCAGCACGGCCCTTCAAGGTCCACGCGAAACTGCTCAACCTCGGCCAGTGTGGCTTACGCTACAATACTCGGGACGGGGCCCGCTCTGCCCCCCCTCCCCTGGTCTTGGCGCCCCTACATTCGACCCCTTCGAGTACAGCAACTCTCCATCTCCAGAGCTGTTGCAACATGCCGCACACGTTAACACACTTCGCGTGATGCATACGCCGGAGCCGCGCCCACCCCGCGGAAATTCCTTCTTATCAACGAAGGAGAAAAACGACGACCTCACTCAAAGCGCATTTGTAGAGCGGCATCTTCGAAATCGCACGAACGGCAACCAAAAACAATTGTGACTAAAAGTCACGAGCGGAGAACCTTGCCAACAGGAGAGCTCTATGCCGGCACAACAGCGCTTCAAGGTCGTCTGCTCTCCGGGCGCCGGAACAAGTAGCGACACCGTTCAACATCCGGCGGGCAAAATAACTAAAAATTGACTCGTGAGTAGGGCCGGTAGGGCAGCGA
>NW_027526289.1:372467-423133 GCF_048455015.1 Haemaphysalis longicornis | reverse complement strand
CGGTATGCTGGCCCACCTAATTCGCACCGTAAGACAAATAAAATCAACCCAAGAAAGAGAACAAATACAGTGTAGCAGGAAAGAAGGCTGTTGACGTAACTTGAGCGAAACTCCAAAGAAACAAAAGCGACGAAAGCGATGTAAATGCAATGTGGCAGCAAAGAAGTATTAATGACGGAGATGCTTAGGTATCGGATCATTTTTTTTACAGTGAAATAACATACGCTCGAAATTGCCGGTTTTTTTTTATTACGCGCATCACCAAAAACTCCTTTTTTAAGGAGGTAGCACATTCCCGCAGAGGGGAATGAAATTTTTCTTGCCAGAGATTACCCCACGCCATCAGAGAAAGGGTTTACAGTTACAACATTTTGGCGTTTTACGCGAAAAATTCAAGAACAAAGTGGGGCTGGGGCCCCCATTACCAACGAATAATTTTACAGGGGGACTCCCAGGAAAGATTCTTGTGCCTCGGAGGAGTTGTGTTTCGGCGTTTTTTACACCTCGGCAACTCAGCAACCGCTGTTCAACGTCAGCTTCTAACGCAGGAATCACCCAAAGCGGGAAGTGTCCGCAAGCGGCGCGCGTTACGGGGCAGGCCAAGCGTGGGCAAGTGCTGCGAATAACGCTATCACAACTGGAAGCGTCCTTAAAAGAGCTCCTCCCAGCGAGCGAGCGTACTGAATATTTCAGTTCCACGCGGTAGGAGTAGAACATGCATGGCGCAGCGGAGACTCTCCTTTTCCCCAGCAGTTATTTTATTACTGATTCTGTAAGAAATGGTAGGGGCCGTGGGAGGCTTCTTCGTTGGCAGGCGCGATTCGCCGCTGTCTGGGCAGGAAGCATGTTCGGATGATCCACAATACAGGGACAAGGCAAGGATAAGTGTCGATAACCGCACGAAGCCATGTAGTCAGGCTTGCAGACCGCGCATTGCGACGTAATCCCGAAACGCTGCCGGTCAGTAAGTAAAAACTTCCAGCTTCACCTCACGGGTAATGAGGATGCGAACGCTAGAAGACATTCCCGAATGGCAGTAACTACTGCTACCAGGTTAGGGAGACCACGAAGGGTTTCGTACGCACAGGTTTGCATTAATGACCGTTTCTTGTGTGTACGTGACACAACCTACCTCTTCTCAAAGATGCAGCCTTTGGCACATAATATCTCAAGAAACCTTGTCTTGTGATTGTCTTGTGATTAGATTAGATTAGAACCTTGTGATTAGAACCTTGTCTTGTGTGATTGTCTTGTGATTAGATCACAATTCATAAACAATTAATAAAGCATCGCAATATTGTAAGGAAGTAGGACTCCCCCAGTCCTGTCTTTTACTGCCAAAACTCGCGTTTCCTGCAACTGCTTGTCTGGCTTGGTGGTATACAAATTGAAGTTACCGACAAAAAAACACCCCTTGGTCGCACCCACCTATGCAACCAACATTTGTGGGTAAATGGTCAAAATAATGATGACATTGCAAATCCTTTCTCTTTGACCTTGAACTCTATGGAAAAAATTAGTGCCCTTCCCATCTGTGAAGAAGGATGATCCCCAAAGCTGGAAGCAGTCCACGGAGTGCACGAAACAAAACACGTTTATCGTAATTTACGATGGAGCATATTTCCTTCTCAATTAGCTGAATGAACCTCTGACGGATCCAAGTTTTGTTCTTGAAGATGAACATGGAACTGCCTGTGTCCCTCCCGCATCGCAAGCGTCTTACTGTTTGTCTAAGGCCGGGTTCAGTCTGTGGCCGCAACTGTCGTAATAACTTTAAAGAATGACGTCATTTCATGTCCTATCCGACCGAACTTTGTGACATGGCGTTTTTTACGTTCGTTGATCACGATACGGGTTTTGCGTCGGTAAGCTGAACAAGCGTAACACACAAACCCAATCCGCTCTACCACTAAGGACACCGGACAGGACACATAGGGCCGTTTAACGTCGGCATTTAAAAGTCGAACCACAACAACGGTCTTGCCATCCAGCAGTACGGCCATGACACCTATAGCTGCGCATGCACGCTTCCCCTCCGGCCTCTTACTGTTTCCACTACAAGCCTGGAACGCATAAACCTGCAACCGGTCATATGAGCGCGCTTAGAAGTGGCAGACACTGTTGAAAATATCCCCTGAAAGCCCTCTGAAGAAGTGATATTAGCTCACGTAGGCGTTCCAAGGGGAAATTATGCTGTTCATCCGGGAGGGATGAACAGCATATTTTCGAGCTGAACCTGAGGCGGTGATGGCGGTGCCAGCAGCTTTCTGTTGTTTTTGCACCCATTCGCGCTTGTGTTTGGGCCAATGCTTCGATTCGTGCTCTTCGTCCTCCAAACGAAAGGCATGCATCAGTCACATAACGATTTTAAACCTGGAAGCCCCTGATCTCTATTCTCGCGTACAAACATTCGGCTGCCTATTTTCCTTCCCCTTCATTTGCATCTTATTGTGTAATATGTCTGTGTAACACATAAACCCACACCGGAACCACTCGATTGAGGACCGCCGACTAACTTCATTGAGCCATGTAATTTCAGCATCTAAATACCAGCACAACCGGCATTTCATCGGTAGCGGCATGAAGCCTAGCTATGCTTGCACTCCCACCCGTTTTTACCTGCTAACCGTGCACGAATAAACCGGCAACTGGGATGGCCTATGCTTAGACGTGAAAGATACCGGCGAAAATGCAGCTCTGAAGGCCTTGAAAGCTGAAAAAGAAATAAGGGCTAAAGCCGGCGTTCCAACTGGGGAAGTTTCTCTTCAGCCGGGACGGATTCGCAGCTACTCGGCGAAGTGAACGTGAGTGGAAATGGCGATGGCGGGTTTCGGTGGTTTAAAGCGGAATCCCTTTGGCAGCCGTTACCCGGGCGTCGCGGGAGAGCGTAGTCGGTTTATGTCCACGCAACTGATTGAGCGAAGGCAGCAGCGACGAAAGAAAGAAAACGAAGAGGAGCGTCAACCGAAGGGTAAAGTCGAGTACGACTCGTGTGGCTACGTCGTCATCTCTCTCACTGCCTTTCCCTCACACAAGTTTAATGTGTAGCCAACAAGGAGCGCCCTGCCTGTGACATGTTCCCCAGACACAGTTCCATTCCCCGCTAATCCAATCCATGTGACAGTTGTGCGGGAGGTTCAAAGACGATATGCAACAACATGTGCGCCGCTCCCTTCTGCGGGGATAATCCGAACCACATGAGATTCAAACACGATTTGCAACATGCTGGCCGGCGGCGGTGGCGCACTGCGAGGTAGCAGCAGAGTAGCGCACGCCGCCGTACTTGCACTGATCACGCTAACACTTCCTCATACACAGCAGAAAAACGCCGTGACCGAGTAAAATGCAGCTCGCGCTGCCCATAAATTTCGTATAACGTAGTGTAGCAATCATAAATGTATCTTCTTACGCCCATCCGTGCTTGTGTTTATTTTTCGCAATCATCTGATAACCACATACCACCGTTAGCTGCCGACTGTGCAACTTGAAAAAGGGGAATCTGTGGAGGCGAGGGAGAAAATAGTTGTCAAAGACGTGTCAGGTGTGGCGAGGAGGAGCCCCGGAGCGGCTCCGAGTAAATCGATGACACGGAAAGAAAACTGGAGCGGGGGAGGGGGGTAGACATATACTCCTTTGCAATAAAACTTCTGGTATGGCATCCAGAAATACACATTGCCGCCACCGACGACTAGCACAAGAGCGTGCTTTCCAGGCAAGGTGCGCGTGCAGGAAATTTTTGGTGTTACCTTGTGTTTGCTGAGGAACGTGTGTACGGTGACAATTAGGATATCGTTCTACTGCAAAGCAGTATATTTTTAACCTCTCAAGTTTTCATTCTGGTGTCATCGATTTACACGGCGCAGCTCCGGGGCTCCTCCTCACAACCACTGACACCTCTTTGACAATTATGTTCCCCCTCGCCTCCACCGATGCCCCTTTTGAAAGTTGCGCAGTCGGCAGCTAACGGTGGCAGTGCGGTTATCAGATTATTCGAAAAAGAAACAGAACCACGGATGGGCGCAAAAATGCATTGACGATTACTATACTCCCTAATATGAAATTTGTGCTCAGCCCGAGCTGCTGCAGTCTTCTCGGTCACGGCGCATTATTTGTGCGTCTCAGGAAGTTCTCGCGTGATCAGCGAACCCACGGCCGCGTTCGCTACTCGGCTGCTACCTGACAGCGCGGCACCGCTGCCGGCTAGCATGTTGCAAATCATGTTTGAACGTCCCGTGCAAATGTCTCGTGGTTCGGATTAGCGCCGCACAAGGAAGCAGCGAGCATGTTGTTGCAAAATGTGATTGGACCTCCCGCACAAATGTCAGATGGTTTGGATTAGCGGGGAATGGAACTGCATGTGGGGAAAGTGTCAGGGGGAGGGTGCTCCTTGGTGGCGACGCATGAGACGTGTGTGAGGTAAAGGCAGGGAGATAGATGACGCCGTGGCCACACGTGTCGTACTCCACCACCACACTCCTCTCCGTTTTCTTTCTTTCGTCGCTGCTGCATTTGCTCACTCCGTTCCGCGGACATCAACAGACACCACCCCCGCAAAGCCCTGGTACGGCTGCCGAAGGGCTGCCACCTAAAAATGCCGAAACCCACCACCACCGTTTCCGCTCCAATTCCACTTCGCCACGTAGCTGCGAATCGCTCCCGCTTGAAGAGAAACTTGCCCAGTTGGAGCTCCCGCTTGAGCCCATATTTCTTTCTTTTTGAGCTTGGAAGGCCTTCCAATCGACATTTTTGCCGGTGTCTTTCACGCCTAAGTATGCGCAATCACCAGTTGCCAGTTTATGCGTGGACGGTTTGATGGTAGAAAAGGCGGCGTGCATACACAGCGAGGCTTCATGCCACTACCGATGAAATGCCGGTTGTGCTGGTGGGAGATTTCGATGTCGAAATTTCATTGCTCAATGCGCTTGTACAGCCGTCTTCCTTAATCGAGTGGTTGAGATGTGGGTTGATGTGTTATACACTGACATCTTACTCAGACCGTAAGATGCCTACAAGGGGAAGGAAAACGGGCAGCCACATGTGTGTACACGAGAATAGAGCTCAAGGTGTTCTAGGATATAAGTTGTTATGGGATGGATCATTCGCGTGGAGAAAGAAGAGCATAGTTGAAGCGTTGTCCCGAACAGATGCGCAAATGGGTGCAAGAACAACGGAAACCTGCTGGCGACGCCGTTGCCACCTAAAGTTCTGCTCGTCGAGTAGCGGCGAATCCCCCCGGATGAACAGCAATTTGCCCGCTAGGAACACCGGCGTGAGCCAATATCACTTCTTCAGAGGGCTTTCAGGAGAAATTTTCGACCGCGTCTGTCAGTTCTAAGCACGTGCACTTGAACGGTTGCCGAGTTATGCGGGGCAGGTTTGTAGTGGAGAACAGTGGGAGAGAGGTGAGGGGGCGTGCACGCGCACCAATAGGTTTCATGCCCGTACTGATGGATGGCCTGTCACTTGTGCTAGTGCAAGGTTTATACGCGGACGTTAAACGGCCCAAGGGGACCTGTCCGGAGTCCTTAATGGTAGAGTGGATTGGGTTTGTGTGTTACACAAGCAGTGAGATGCTTAAGACGCGGGGGGACAACACCAGCTCTATGTCTTAGAGAACAAAGCTTGGATTCTTCGGAGGTTCGTTCATCTAATTGGCTAGGAAGTATGCTCCATCGCGGATTACAACAAACGGGCCTTGTTTCGTGCACTTTGTGGACTGCGTCCAGCTTTGCAGGTCATCCTTCTTCACAGAGTGGAAAAGCACTAATTTTTTTGTCTCTAAGACACACATCTCCGTGTTCGGTGGCATTGTTGCCAACTTTCAGGAGCAGTTGGGATTCGAGTTTGTGGTGCCTCTATACAGCTTTGCTGATCATTCCTCGGAAAGGAGTCGTGTTTATGTAACACGAGGAATGTTGGTATCTTTCATGTGAACAAAATGTCTTCACCGCCACCGTCCGTCTTCCAGGTTGGTTTTCAAAGTACCGATGCCACTTACCGTAGCGATAACAGATTGGTGCTGCTTAATTCTTGTTGATTCCTGATTCCCGCACAACATTGGCGCTTCCAGTTCATAGCTTTCCGGGTTTGGTAAAACGGAAACATTAACGCCTAAACTCCCCCAATTCCTTGCCTATCCCCCATGTGGGTACTTTTGCACAGAGAAAGGAACAGCAATCACAACTTTTTTCACCAGGCGTCAACACGCACAGATAGCACACGGGTAGCTCATCGGGCTTGTACTAGGCACACCTAGATTTACAGCGTATTTAATAACACGTGTCCTCTTGAATACTCTTTCAAAATGCTATAATTTTCTTGAACGAACAGAATAAACTACGGCGCTTTTTCTTTGGGCACAGGCATTTGCATACGTGCCTTGAGAACGAAAGCATTATCCGTGGCAATACTTACGAAAGGATTTTTTACACGTATTTCGGGTGTACGGCATTGCAGTTCGATAGAGCTACCAGGAGACAAATTGGCAACTTCTCAGTCGAGTGTACGGCATTGCAGTTCTATAGAGCTACGAAGAGGCAAATTGGCAACTTCTCAGTACGGCCTTCCGAATAGTTCGTGGTCTGGCAACCAAATAAGAAAGGGTGGCGAAGAGAAGGGCTCCATGAGGTGCGGAAGTTTGATCATTCGGGGCTTCTGGAACGGCGTTCCGCTGCCGGAACATCTCCTCTGCCCTACTGTGCTTCATTGGAAATTCCAGTGTGTTCACAACATAATTCGATTGTTTTACTGTGGCACCTAATAGCATAATCATGTAGAACATAAAAACACAGTTTGAAATCGGCCGAAATAATTTTTATCCAGTAGCGTAAATCTGACCAAACATGACTTTCATGACTGTAAAGAGGACGCATTATTGATATGCCCCATCTGATTCCCCCAAATGAAACCTCCAATTTGATACCCCACATGCTTTAGTAGGCTCACCTTGAATTTTAACCCAATCTATGCGTTAGCAACCCAGCGCGAAAAAAGACCAAGGACGAGACGAAGACGACAAACAAGCGCTGTGGGTGTGGTCCTTGGTCTTTTTCCGCGCTCTGTTGCTAATGGAATTACAACTAGCCGGAACCCTCATTCCAATCTATGACTCACCATGGCTATCTCATGATTATACTGAAATAGAAGTCAAGAAAAAAGGGGAGTAGCCCAATCCCCTACTTCCAGTACCCCCTTCCAGCCAATGGTGCCGCTCTATCAACGTGACGTCGCGGCCGACCGCCTTGCCCCTGCAGGCAGCGCTCGGAGAGAAGGTGTTCGGGGTGAGTCCGCGCCGAAACGTAGTTCTTCAGGACGCCTATATTTTGAGCCGAGATAATAACCTTAGCTAAAAATTCTTTATTTGCCAATATAATGCAACACGTTAAAAAACTTATTCGTCAGCCGGAGTAGTGAGTTTCAATTTTATTGCTGATGGTAAATTTCTGCTCTTCCGGGTTTCCCCTTAGCGGCTTGCTTCTGGTTTTATGCATTGCCCGTCCCATTTTCCGGTTTGGAGCCTGGAGAAGCCGCGTGTGAGTCTGCGTCATCGTTCTCGACTGAGGATTCGGAGTTGAATGATGATGGTTGGTTCAGGTTTGCTGCTCTGGGGTGCGGCACTTTGGTGCCCATCCCTCCCCCATCTGACAACGGTAGGGTTGTGGTGCGTTTCCATCCACGCCACGCCGATGGTACAAGAAAAACAAAAGCTCCGCGTCATCTGCAGCTGCGGGCGGGAGATGATCCGGAACGCGTACGGTCGCTTGCGGCGCATCTACACGCGGAGCGCAGCGTTGAAGAAACGGTCGCGACAATGAGCGATCTTCTTGAAATAAGCGTGAGTTCAGTGATGGATGGCAATCTTGCGACGCCCTCCCGAAAGTGCCCGCGAAGCGGTGGAAAGAGACGATGCTCAGAAATGTACGACGACTTCGCGAAGTGCGCATTGCCGTCGTCCGTGCAGCGCCTTTTTCGCCGCAATAGGATCCCGACAGTTAAGGCAATTGCTGCGGATGTCAACGCTAGCGGCGATGTTACTCCTCTCACGCCATCGACTGTGCGAAGGCTGCTGAATGACATCAGGTTCAGGTATGAGAAGAGGGGCCGGAACTCGTTGCTGATCGAGCGGCACGACACTGTCGCGTGGCAGCAGAAGTACGTGTACGACATCGCCAGTTACAGGATTGAAGATAAAAAAATATTCTACTTTGATGAAACCTGAGTGAATGCGGGACACACGATATCGACTGTTTGACGGATACGATGGTTGCTTCCCACCAAGACGGCTTCGTGCGTGGTTTGACGACAGGTTTGAAGCAGCCGTCAGGGAAAGCATAGCGCCTGATTGTAACGCACAGCGAGGGCAGCTTCGTCGGTGGGTGCCTGGACATCTTTCGGAGTACGAAGGCAGGCGACTACCACAAGGAGATGGACCACATCTGCTTTGAAAGGTGGTTTGGGGCCGTTTTGCTACAACTGCCACTCGGTAGTGTAATTGTCATGGACAATGCCTTGTACCACTCGTGGCTGGAAGAGCAGTGCCTACGACTACTTCGCGCAAAAATGTTGTTCAGGACTGGGTAACGTCCGACGGACTTGCTTGGGATGCAAAAACGCTTAAAAAGGAGCTCCTCAGCCTTGGGGCCTCTGTTAAGACACGGTAAATCAGGTAACGTATTGACGGTGCAGCTGAAAGGACAGGATGTATTCGGGAGCACTGCCATTTTGAGTTCAGTCCTACTGATCGAATATGGGCACAGTTGAAGCGAGGCGTCGCAGCAAGAAACGCCACATTTAAGCTACCACACGTAGAGGTGCTCCTCAGGGAAGTTGCAAAAATAACAAACAGCCCTGCACTGGGCAAACACTGTTCAGCATGTGATCAGCATTGAAACAATGTTCAGAGGAGACGGTGGAGCAAGTGCGCATGTTCAATCTATTTTAATACATCTGGATGAAGACATGGACTCTGGCAGTGACCTATCTGCTATCAAGTCCTTTCAAGATGTGTAAGGCTGCGACCTATTCGCCAGTGCCGCCTTTGCGTCGTTCAGTTAGTGTGGAGTGCGGTGTTTAGCTTAAATACCTGTGTTTACATAGCTGCAGAAGCAAGAAATTCCTTCAGACTGCAGATAAGACCAGGTATGCTGTTTGTGTGCTTTATTTATTTCTGGAGTTACCTGAGCAGCCTGTGTGTGGTGCGTAACTTGCTCAGGGTTGATGTAGCTATGAGAATCAGAAGAGACCATTGCAATGTTTGGTTTGTATTCTCATTTGTCATCACTGAGTGTTGTCTGCTGTGTCGTAGACTCAACAGTGATCTTCCAGTATAACAGTGAGCGCGGCAGAAGCTATTGCAACAAGCTGGTTATGATCTCATTTGCTGTAGTGAACGGAGCGGTGTTTTGTGTGGTGCTGGCTCATGGTTGATTGCCTTGATATGTAGCTATGAGAATAAGAAAAGGCTGTTGCAGTGCTTCGTTTCTGATCTCATTCGTTATAAGTGTGGTGCAGGAATTAAGCCAAATAAGTTTAGTCATGACAGGATTCTGCATGGCAGATGTATTCATAAAAGGAAACCGTACATCTCGAGCTAGAGAAAACCAGCACTGTTCCAAACTATTTTCTGGAAGTAAAGCCACGCTTACACTGTGCGATAGTTTTCCTTTCACGAGGAGGGTGACTATTCGCATGTATAGCATGAGGTGTGTGCAAGGCGAGTCCAGCGAGTTCACATATTCACTTTAAGCAGAATCACTTCTGCGGTGTGTGGCGTTTTGGCTCCTTGTGTGACACTGTAAATGGTGATAAAGGCAAGTTACACCTATGGGACAAGACACTAGTTTGATTTTTCACTGCAAGTTTTTTACATTGTTTGGGCACTTACGCACGTATGGGATGCAGAAACAGTTGCAAATAAAATGCCTACATGAAAGCATGTAACTGAACATTTTCTGCTTGTGTAGCTGGCTGAGCCAAGTTGTCTGTTGATTGAGCATTAAGAATTAATAAATCTGCTTCAGTCTCTTATTGCTCATTTGATTTCATCTGTATAATTCAGCAGTGTGTCTGTTTAGCTGTCTGAGCGAAACCTGAGATGATTACAGCAGTGAGGACCAGAAAAGTTGCTTCGGTGTTTTATTTCTACTTTGATTCTGTTTAGCTGCTATCTGCTGTCTTACGCAGGAATTAGGATAAATGGGTTTTATCTGTGGTCTAAGCCACTGGATAAAATGCAGAAGCACAACGTTAATGTAGACAATTCCCAAAGCTTTGGGAAGAGTAAACTACGTTGGCTTCAATCGATCCTCCCATGTATGGAAATAATTTCATGTAGTGCATTTTTGGCAAGATAATAAATTTCTTCCTGAGCATATGATCCGATTCTGGCTCTTGCGTAACAAGAAAAGTATGAAATCCATTGACCAGTTTCAGCGGAGCGATATGTACCATATGTGTGTTTCCATGCGTCCACTCAACCGACATGTCATACATCAACCAGTGCAGATATCTTTTTATAGTACAGAACACTAAGTAACCCTTCAAACATACTTTATTGCCCGTGTTATGAATTTGGCATCAATGGATGTGCTGTCATTGTGGTTTACACTCGTAATATATGCCTAGACATTGCACATGTTGCATTGTGAACAGCGCTGCAGCAAGCAGCAGCTTACTGGTCGACTTGGCACCCACGATGTTGAGCACTGCTGCAGCAGCGAGCTTCTCGCTCAAGCAGCCACTTGTGATGCAACAGGGAGAATGGGTGAAATGCTCACTTTTTCCACCCTGAATGCTCTATCTCGAATTTACAGCGTATGCATGCAGATGACCATTACAGCAGCAGCTTCTTACTTAAATGACATAAACACAAGGCGAGCAGTGCCTATATAGCTTCAATAATGCACATCTCCGATGCAAGAATTTGATTTGGTAAAGAATACGCATACGCATGTGTAGGAAAAGCTTAAAGGTGGGTTATTTGATTTCAGTGCTGTGTTTCACGTCTTCACTTGCATTGTTGCAGCTAATCATACCGGTGAAATCTAGCTCATGAAATTTCACTATCGCGAAGCACAGCTCATTTGCGAAGCCTAAGCAAGACAATGAAATTGAACTTACAGTGGTAATGCTCATGTATAATATTTATTATCATAGACAATGCAAACTCAACGCACATCTCTATTCGTATTTAATTCACAAAGGTTTTTGTCCAAAACAACAATTTAAAGCGCTCCAACATAAAACAGGCGAAGAAAACATACCAGCTTGAAATAACACATTTAACAATGGAATCTCAGCGTAACCGAGAATCAAAATAGAAAAGGTGGCATATTAAATCACATCACGCAGCTAAGCTACAGCTTATACGCATTCACGTTAAAAAACGCGATAATGCAGCTTCTTGTATTTGGCGACTTGATCACAATTTGGGCGAATTCTATTGAGCCCGGCATGGACTTGGTACACACGGCTCGACATATGCTCTAACAAAATACAGCGCGCGACGTCGCGCTGTTTGCGTTTCGCCCCGTGCATAGCTCTTCGTGGCGTTAACGTCGTGCGCTATGCACAACAGTAATATTTACGACTGGCGTAATCTACGAGAAATTAACAAGGAGCTATCGCCCCCTGTCGCAGTCACTGGTGCGATAACGCGGGTAGCACAGACACAGTAGGGACTAAACAGTAGAACGAGAAGCACTTCACGCTCAAGGCGAAACGCCCGCACAGGATGACGACGACCGCTTTGTATCACACAGCGTACACAGAATCCAGTACCTGCAGCGGCGGCTTTTTCTCGACAACGCCGGTCGCTCACAAAACAGAAGAAAAAACCCCATAGCGATTGTCGTTACCGAGAATGTTAAGAACACTGCACACAACACGCAAACAAGGAATACGACTGAACGGCACTAAAAATCATTCTCAGAGCCGAACGCCGCCGGTGGATTGACGCGAACAGCGGAGGTGGCCATTTTGGGAAAAGTCCGTAAGCGCGGAAGAACATGCTCTGTGATTTCTTCCGTGAACGCGGCGTAGAGGCGGTCTGCCATGACGTCACGTTGATACGGTGACACCATTGGCTGGAGGGGGGTCCTTTGATGAGGAAAAGCCGCATATTTCTTGAGTTGTATCCGAGTGTAAAACCATGAAGCATTTTTTATTTATACCACGTCATTGCCCTCACCAAAAAGGTAAATTTAATACCCTACAATCCCTAGCGGGGTCATTTCGAATTATAACCCAATATAGCGGTCGCCATGACTATCTCATGCCTATACCCAGGAAGCATTTTTGTATTTGTCCCACGTGATTCCCCTCATAGAGACCTTTAATTTGATATGCCAAATGACCTACAATTATTAGATTGAATTTTAACCCAATCTATGACTAATCATGACTAGGGCATAATATAACCATCACGCATTTTCATCCCTCGTGATTTCCCTAATTGAGACGTTGAATATGAATCCCCACACGCCCTCGCGGCATTATTTTGAATTTTAACCCAATCTGTCCCTTATTATGACTGACTGATAACTATACACAGGACGCGTTTGCTTAATTACCACGAGTCGTTTCGTTCATCTAGCTTTGATACCTAACAAGCCTTGCGATATCAGTTTGAATTTTCACCCTATTTAATCATAATGCCGTTATTATTCTATCAATAGCGACAATGGGCTATTTCCCCTCCTGCATATTCTTGTTCCGTGTACCAGGAGCTGGCAGCAGACACTAATGTGAAGGGACCCGACGACCCACGCCCAGTCCGTTCAGTTGAAAACTCATTTGAAACAACGGAGGGGACAGCCGCCTCCTCTTCCTTTCCGGCGCTCACTTCTTCCTTTTCAAATCGTTAACAACCAAGCGAACAAACACCAAGCAAGCGCCGCCGTGTGCTTTCCCACACCCTCTCCCACCTTCTTAGAGGATCCATCAAGAGGAAAAGGTTAGATAACCCTTTTTATGACCTCACTAGTCGATTATTAGCCCTACGCCCAGCCGCTAAAACCCCTCCCAACCCACCGATCATGCGAATCGCGAATGCTGCCGTACCCGCAGGTAACCTGAATGTTGAGCCCAAAGCTACACATGAAACTTAAAAGCCAAACGTAGCTGCCTCCTAGGCTACTTATTTGAACTCAGAACTCAAAATGGACTCAAAACTCAAAATGAACTCAGAACTCAAAATAAACTCAGAACTCATAGGCCTATTTACTCAAAACTCAAAATGTCCTCACACGAAAAAAATTCCCAGTGGCTTAGCTCGTCTAAACCAGCATATAAGTAGCGTGAGCTAAGATTCAACTGGTTATTCTTAGCTTTCCTGGTTGTCTAGTATTAGCTCTTCAATTTGCGTACACATTTTCATTTCATTCCCTGGTTACTGTTATGTTAAGACTCACCAATATTTCTCTACGAACATTTTTGTCCTACTGTAAAAAATTAGCAGTGGCTTAGCTAGGCTATGCCAGGATATACCTAGGGTGAGCTTAGTTTAGCTGGTTCATCTTAGCTTTCCTGGTTGTCTAAGATTAGCTTGATTATCATGCTTACTACTGCTTCAATGTCACACACACGGTATACGCATTATGTGGCAGATGTATATTTATCAAGCGGTTCCGGCACAGCATCACGAATCGCCCCAGAGCCAAGCTGGTTGCACAGGAACACGTCGGTGTTGCTGCGACGCACGAGCCATCGGTTCCACACCCGGCCACCCCTAGCATGATCATAAAGTGGTCCGGGCCGCCACGTGCGGAATGGAGGTCGGCGAAGATGCTGGGCGCGTGGGCTGTGTGACAGACGGCGGGCAGCGAGCAACGTTCTGCGCGGCGTGTGATGTCACTGCTCCTCGCACATCCGCATCACGGCACTCCACGACCCACGTGAAACTTCTCAATCTCGGCCAGTGTAGCTCACGCTACAAAATGTACTCAGAACACAAAATGGACTCAACACTCAAAATGAACTCAAAAACCAAATGTACTCAGAACTCAAAATTTACTCAGAACTCAAAAGTACTAAACTCAAAATTTACTCAAAAATCAAACTTGACTCAAAACTCAAAATGTGCGCAAACCCAAAATTGACTCAAAACTCAAAATTTACTGAGAACTCAAAATGTAGTCAAACTCAAAATGAACTCTAAACACAAAATGGACTCAAAGTGAAAATGGGCTCAAACTCAAAATGTACTCAAACCTTGAAATGTACTGAGAACTCAAAATGTACTAAAACTCAAAATGGACTCAGAACTCACTCTGTCTAAGACGTACTTGAACTCAGTCGGTCTCAAACTAACTCGGGTTAACTCGGTTCAAACTCACTCAAGCTCAAACTCACCAGGCCACACAAGCCTCGCGCTCAGTCAAACTAAACTCGCGTTTGAGTGTGAGTCCAAAGGAGCTTGAATCAGTGGACTCATGAATGAGTCCGCCAACCGAGCTTTTGCTAGCGGAAAGGGCGCAGTCAGCCGGCCGTACCAACGGAGTCTTGAACTGAGGACCCCGTCCCCAAATATGCTCACTTCAACTGTGATTGAAGTTTCTGTCTCTCTCTCTCTCTCTCTCTCTCTCTCTCTCTCTCTCTCTCTCTCTCTCTCTCTCTCTCTCTCTCTCTGTCTCTCCCTGCACACTACACAAGTGGCATAGGAGTGTAGGAGTGCTACGCAGTAGCAGACAAGTACGCGACTTTCTGAATATTTTTTGCTGGCATTAATCATTATGAGCATTCAATCAGTCGGGGTTCAGCGCAGGGCATTTTCTTTTAATGATGTTGATGTGTTTCTAAGAAAGAGACAAACTCGAGCATACGCCCGGATTCGAACCCATGGACAACGAGTGGCATGCGGTAACTGTATTCACTAAATTTCGTCCGCTCTAGTATTCTACGGCAGCGCCCCTTGCGGATTTCGGGATTTCTGACTTCAGTGCCTGAAATTGAAAATGCCCTTGCTTTTGCCACAATTAAAATGTTATAGTTCACGGCACCAATAGAGTAAGCGGCCGCGACGGTCCGCTCAGCGAGCCTGGCGAGCGAAGCGGGCCTCCGCTACGCTAACGCCGCATGCGCCGGAGTGCGCCACGTATGCGCGATGGCACTCACGCTCGCTCCGGACAGCGAAGTTTGCCGCGCGAGCGCAGCGCCAGCCGCGACAGACACGCGCAACTCTGGGGCGGTCCCGCCGCGCCGACCGCCTTCAGCGCCAGTGAACGCAACTTTGCAAAAAACGTTTGTTGTAACGTAATTTGCGCGTATATGTACTACATAGTGCAACAAAGTCGTGCAAAATATAGTCGCGGGAATCCTCCAAATAAAACGGGGCACTGATAAAATGCTGTTGCCTCGCTGCCGAGCCGTAGGCTAGCACAACTGGGAAGCATGTGTTCAAGGCTTTGCATTCTCGCGCGGATTCTTCTTCTCCGTTTTTTTTTTTTTTTTTGCAGATACCGAGCATGGTTACTGAATTTTGAAAGGCCCACATTAAGCGAGCGAATTACATGCTGCCGTGGTGTACGATCAGCTTGTTAGTAGGCTGGTTAGCAGGCGGTCAATACACATAAGTGCGCTCTAAATTTGGCAACAAAGAGGGCCCCCAAGCACAGTTATAGCATCGTAGTTTTATCACCCAGCGGTTATACTCTGCTTCATCTAATATTCCACGTGCTTATACCGCCGGATTAAATACATATAACCACATATGGGGCGCGGACACTTATAGGCGTTTATGTTCCCAAATGTTTCGCGAGCTTTTAGATAGCGTAAAATCACCGCCTCTTCGTGCAAAAGAAACAATGAAATGGTTGTCTAAGCCACTGAAAAGGAAAGAAATATAGAGCTAAGACGTGCCGAAATAAAAGTTGGAACAGTATGTACACAGGAAAAAAAAGTTCGCGTTCGGGGAGGAGGAGGAGGAGGAGGAGGAGGAGGAGGACAAGCTTTATTTATCCCACCCGTTGTGATTGCGGTCACTCTGGACCAGTGAGGGGTGTACTCGGGCAACTAAATTTTTCTCCCGTGACTTTTGTTGTAAAGGTGTTGACGGAAAAATGGCGCTACCTAACGGAGGTCTCCTGCCGAACCCGTTGGCGTGGAGAGAAAAAAATACCCGAATAGGAATATTCCGTAATTTGTTCCGATACGCCTATTAGATGTTCTGCTTACACCTCCCCCTTCCCATCCCTACCCAAAGAATTTCTTGTGATAGCCTTCTCGTGAAGAGTTTCTTTTTTGTGGGCGTGCTTACATGTATGCAACTAGCGTACTGGGCTACAACTGAAAGCCCAAAAGTTTCTCGGCGAAGCGGGCACTTATTAACGTCCGCAGTTTCGCTATACCCCAACAAACGCGAATTTCATACTGTTACATGTATGGAGCATCACATTCGGTTCAAAGACCTATATGTAACTCCCATATTTCTGCAGTCGCATGCAAGTGCACTCACATGGATGGAATACCCCGCGCGGAAGCATCGCGCAACGTCTCATATATTTGTAGACAAAGCCTCCTCTTTTGTGAATTGAACAATATAAATTACGTTTTCTTTTGAAGCGAAACATGCTGATCTTGAGAAAGGTTTGCCCCGCAGGCAGTCTGTACAAGCGTTTCTCTTCTGGGCATCACTCCTATGCGGCCTTTATATGCCTTCCTATACTCGAGTTCAACCGAATAAATCCTTCTTCATTCACATGCACTATGTCGCAGCATTACTTTACAATCTCTTACTTCGTTTTAAGCCCAAAAGGGGCGACTAATATGCTAAATCCGCGCTGCAAAAAAAAAAAAAAAAAGAGCTCCCCCGAGCTAGCAGCGTACCGGCTTGGGGGGACCGACCCAGTGTTGCGCATATCTTCCAAGGGGCGCGCTGGGTGTCGCGGGCTCCGTGTCGCCCTCTGGGCGCTGTCCGGAGCCTTATCTGGACGGTCTCCCACGCTTGCGACAATGGGCTATTTCCCCTCCTGCATATTCTTGTTCCGTGTAGCAGGAGCAGGCAATAGAGACTAATGTGAAGGGAGGGTTTGCCGCAATATCTTTACTGACAAATGGGATTCTTGAAAAGGGCTTTGCGAAGGGAACAGAAATCCTCGCGTCACGAAGAGAGTAACGCAAACCATAAACTGAAAGATGACTTTCAGTGCATGCGAGAATGCCTGCCCGTGTCATAAACTTCCATTGATACTGTAGGAAAGCGAGCCGTGGACTCGGTGATGCTGTGGCTCTCGTCATTTATTGTTGGTGTGCAAGCGCCGACCGGAACTAGAGAGCGGCGATGGCATACGACCGCCCCTGGAGCGCAGCCGTGTTCGATTCTGTGTCGCATCTAACTGCTGACCTGGCCATGCACCACAGATGATGATTGTGGGCAGCCGTTCATGATGAGCATAGTGGTGCTGGTGGTTAATGCAGATGGTGGTGCCGCCACTACCGGGCTCCCCTCCTAGCGCGGAGCGCGTTATGATAATTGTGTGTTCTATGCAGAGTGCGCGAAAAACTCTGTACAGGTGTTATCTACACAAGCAGTTATGGAGGTTTGTCCGCGTTCTCGTTAAGACCATAAGTGGTTCTGGTCGTTCGGTTGAGAGCGTCCTGGACGTAGACAGACCTCCGGTGACCTAGCCTGAGAGTGGCGTAGCGGACGCAGACAGCAACGTATGTCTTGTGATGTGAAAGCAAACCGGCGCACCCAGCGGAACAGGAGAGGTCTAGAAGAGTTCGGGTGCATCGTGGGGTCCACAAAGGGGTCCAAGGAACTGGGCGGAGAAGGTTTGCGTGTGTTGGACGGCTCCGTTCTGCAGCCACCTCTGTGTTAACGCTGGCACGGTAACGCTCAACGTGTAAGGGGTAACGTGTCGTCCGTAGTCGCTTAAGGATAGGAGACTACTGGCGAAGTGACATGGATATGGAGATTCGGGGTTGCCTCGCGCAGTGACTCATCTTACGTCTGAAGGAACCTGAGCCTGAAGCACGTAGACCGGCGATCAATGTCTGTCGGACGCGACGTTGCGGTTGAGGATGGTGGAGAACCAAACGTTTTCTGAGCAGTGCTCGTGACGCCAGTAATAAAACGACGATTCGGCCGCACGGTGCACGACGTTTTCGCTTCGCGCTGCGGCGCCTCCGAGCAGACGACGTGGCGTCGTTTCGCGAAGGAGCAGGAGAGAGTTGGGTTTGGTATTTACGAACAGTAGTGGAGTCTCCAAAGTTGTGAGCCAGTTGTGGTATGATCACGTGTGCTCGTTCAGTGTCCTCCAGCTCACTCGGTTCCTGACTGGCTAGCAGGTCACAACGGGGGATGGCAGTTTCGTCCACAATGTCGTTGCGACTGAGGAAGTGATGCGGGTAAGACGCATGCTGCTTCTTTGTTTTCGCCGAGAAGGGACCTGCAATGTCACGCCGACAGATGGTGGGTGTGTCGATGTGTAACTTACCGGTGGCCCACAGTGCCTGCCCTGTAGGTTGGCTTTGAGGGGGCAGCGTTACGGTGGGCTGGTCATGGGGTTGATGTCGGAGAAAGGCTCGCCGCGGATGTAGGTGGCGGTGGTGTTAACCGAGGTGGAATGGAGGCCACCGCCTCGGTGCTCCGTGGCTCACCCGCGCCTTATCGCGGTATGCTAGCAGCGGACGAGGCAGTCTGTAGTCGGTGAGCGTCCACGATTTCGTCGGCTGCCAGTATCGTCGGTAAAGGTCAGGATGCCGCACTGGAGATGGAAACCGAGGTGTCGGCGTCGGTGAGAAAGGACGCCGCCGTGCTGGGTTGCGCGGAGGGTACCGTGTGTAGCGTCGTATCGTGTGCAAGTTGTGCGGGAACCTCGCGTGCTGCAGGCGGCGGCGGGTCGTCTCGATAGCCCTAGTGCTCGAGCACGGCAGCCCGAAGGTCATCGTAGGGTGTTCCGCCTGGCGGTTGGTAGGGCGAGGACGCAGCGCAGTGCGAGGGGAAGCGTCTCCCAGAAGAGGGAGTGTTTGAGCCACTGAATGGTGACGTAATTCAGCGAGAAAGTGCCCTCAAGGTTGAAAAACCAACCTCTGAGGCGGCGCGCATCGAACACCCGTATCGGCGGGTCCCCCTACGTCGGCATGTAGGTGTGCCGCTGGCCAAGGATCACGTCCGGGTCACCAGTTGTAGGAAAGCGAGCCGTGGACTCGGTGATGCTGTGGCTCTCCTACGTTTATTGTTGATGTGCAAGCCCCGGCCGGAACTGGAGAGCGGCGATGGCACGCGACCGCTCCTGGAGTGTAGCAGTGTTCGATCCTGTATCGCGTCGAACTGTTCACCCGACCAGGCACCGCTGATGGTGATTCTGGGCATCCATTCATGATGAGGATAGTGGTGCTGGTGGTTAATGGACATGGTGGTGCCGCCATTACAATACCCTTTTAAAGCTATTACGGTATTCTTGCGACCAGGTGGCAGGCTCATAAAACCATGTTTTTCTGGTTTATTGCCATGCTTTACAGCTATAGTGAATCAATTAGCGGATAGTGTTCATTACAGGAAAACTATGAAAAAGACACAAAAATTAATTTTCAACGTTGTTTAGCAGTCACTAACTCGCGGAAGGCAAAATAATTTTGGACGTTCATAGAGAGGTATAAAGGTGTGGGAAAAGAAATTTTCTGACTAAGAATGTAATGTATGTTTTCCAGAGAAAAAAGTTACCGCCGTTCAGACTGCGTTGTTGCAAACGTCAAAATACGTTATTCCTCTGCCACCTCGGTCACGCAAATGACACGCTAGTCTCATTCGCCAACCCCTATTGCTGCTCACCTCCTTTGACCGTTCAGCCATTGAAGGCTTACGGAGAAGAATTTCGCCAAGATCGCACGGCTGCTTCACCGTCCGTGGGAACTGCTGGGGCCTGACTCTTCAACGGCGAAGGAAAGACACGTACGGCAGCGTTGTTTTTTTTATTTTATCAAGAAATTATGTTTTTCAACGTGTTCTTTCTTAACTTTGTTTCAGTAAAATCACGTATAACTAAATTAAATTAAATTAAAAGAACAATGCAAACAACAATTTTCAATGAAGCTGTCACGCAAGTAGACCTAAGTTAATTTTTTTGCTGAAATATTTGAAAAATTTCCAAATTTTTATATTTGATGACAGGTGTTTTTTTTTATATTTAAACGTGTACTCGACAGCTTGTGAAAAGTCGATTGAAATGCTCTCTGTAATGTGGAAACTGGTGCACAGTGTGGCCTGAATTTTTGTGTTTATCAGCTTGAGTATTGCTATTGTGCTTAATAAATATAGTCATTTCTAAGGTCATACACCCGTTTCACTCTTTTTTCACTTCAATATATTCTCATCTGTTGCAAGCCCACAGAGAGAAACAACTAAAACCTGTCAATTATTTAGACTCTCCAATCTCATGTGTGGTCGGCTAATCACATTAGCATAACAGCTCTTCAAGAATATTTTTCGTAGTCGTATGCGGGGTTGTAGTTCCTTCTAAAAATACACTAACCTTGTCTCTCTTTCATTTTTATCACCAGCAGTGCGTTCCATGCACGGTTAATCACCCAAAACTCGCCTCAAATTTTGTGGCGCGGTGTTCAGGTAACTAGGATGCAGATAGCGGTTTTCCTTATTGTCATGTCGCGCTCGCGCCGCGTTATCATTATTTGTGTTGGCTGGAAGCGCCGACGTACTGGTGCTGATGCGCATGCGTCACTGATGCCTCCGGTGTAGATAAGCGCATGCATTGTACGTGGCTGGGGGTTGTTGCGTTGAGGCTGCCAGTGTGCGCCTCGGAATAAAGGCTGTTCCTGAAAGAAACCGGCTCGGCTGATGCTACAACAAACTGGCGACGAGGATGGGATTCGTCACGACGCAGTGAAGATGGCCACAGCCCCGGCAGCGATGATGGCTTCTAACTTCGGCAAGCTTCCGGAGTTCCAGCCGGACAGCGGAAACATCGATGTTTATCTCGAGCGTTTCGAGCTGTTCGCCACCGCCAACGACATCGCGGAGGAGAAGAAGCTGCAGCTATTCCTGACAGCCATCGGGGAAAAGGCTTACGTCACTCTCCGCAGTTTGCTCCTGCCAAAAATGCCGAGCAAGGTAACTTTCGAAGAAGCTACCAGCGTGCTTAAAAAGCACTACGCTCCAAAACGTTCAGTGGTCACGGAAAGATACCGCTTCAACCAACGTAAGCAAGAGGCACACGAGAGCGTGACGGAGTTCGTGGTCGAGCTAAAGAAATTGGCGGCCACATGCGAGTTCGGCGCGTTCCTGGAGGACGCTCTTCGAGACCGTCTCATTGCCGGGATACAAGCGGATGCCATACGGTGCCGACTTCTGGCCATGACGGATGCTGAACTTACCTGGGACCGGGCCTGCAGCATTGCTACAGCCATGGAAACCGCAACGCAAGACACGAAGGAAGTGTTCACTGGTAACAACGCTGGACGTGCACCTGGCGACACCGAAGTGCACTGGCAACGACAAGCCACGACATCGCGGCCAGCGGCGAGAAAAGCACCGTTCAACCGAGCCACGCCCCCCAAGCCCGGCACGCGGAAAAAAGGAGAGCCAAAGACTTTTCACCCCAGGTCGAAACCATGTCACCGGTGTGGAGGGCCCCATGCCCCTGTAAGTTGTCCATTTTTGAACAGTACTAGTTTTAAGTGTGACAAGAAAGGACATGTTGCAAAAATGTGTAAAACGAAAGAAGTGAACCAGCTGCGAAACGAGGGCTCTGATAACGAATTGCTAACGATTTGTCACACGGACCGCAGCTCGGGAACGCCTGCCATTGTAGTCAACGTAAAGTTAGACGGAAAAGAAGTAGCTATGGAACTTGACCCTGGCGCAGCTATGTCTGTGATGTCGGAAGCCGAATTCGCGACGCATTTTCCAAAAGCCAGTTTCCGGAAAGCTAATGTGAAACTCGTCACCTACAATGGCACGCCAGTACCGATAAAAGGTATCGTGGATGTAACTGTGCAATACCATGACCAAAGCATGCGACTGCCCCTGGTTATCGCTAAAGAAACTGAGGGAGCAGGAATGCCTTCTTTGTTCGGGCGTAACTGGCTTGAGAAGATAAAGATAAAATGGCAAGAAGTGGTGCGAGTGAAAGCAGTTGACGCTGAAGTGCCCCTGACCGAGAAATATCGGGATGTGTTTGCACCGGGGTACGGCTCGATAAAAGGATTCAAAGCTAGTATTGTACTCAAGGAAGGAGCGTGTCCCGTCTTTTGTAAGGCGCGACCAGTGCCGTACGCTCTCCGCGAGCGGGTTGAACAGGAACTTGCGAAGCTGGAAAAAGCGGGAATAATCTATAGGGTCAGGCACAGTTCTTGGGCCACACCACTTGTGATCGTACCTAAAAAGGATGGCGTAGGTCTGAGGATTTGTGGCGACTACCGTTGCACAGTGAATGGGGTTATAGAATTGGATCATTATCCTCTGCCTGTGCCCGAGGATATTTTCGCAGCACTGCAAGGCGGAACCGTGTTCTCGGTCATTGACCTTTCCCAGGCGTATTTGCAGCTCGAACTGGATGAGCGAGCACAGGAATTGCTCACTGTCAACACGCATTTGGGCCTTTTCAGGTTCCGGCGATTGCCTTATGGCGTAGCGAGTGCCCCGGCTGTTTTCCAGGCCGTGATGGATCAGATCCTGCACGGAATGCCAGGCACAGCCTGTTATCTAGACGACGTGATAATTGCAGGCAAAACGCACAAAGAGTGCAAAGACAGAGTGGAGCAAGTGCTCATGCGCCTTAGTACGCACGGTATAAAGGTGAACGCCGAAAAATGCAGGCTGTTCGAGCAAAAAGTAACGTACTTGGGGCACGAAATTGATAAAAATGGCTTACACCCCACCTCAGAAAAAGTGTTGGCTATCAAGAACGCGCCAAAGCCTGCAAATAAGACTCAACTGAAAGCTTTTTTGGGCTTGGTTAACTTCTACGCGAAATTTTTGCCAAATCTAGCCACTGTGCTAGAACCCTTGCATCAGTTGCTTCGCAAAGACACGGCATGGCACTGGTCACGTCGCTGCGACGACGCATTCGAAAAATGCAAGATGTTGCTGACTGATAAGAGTGTTCTGCAGCTGTACGATGTGAAAAAAGAAATACAGCTTACTTGTGATGCGTCCGAATATGGACTGGGAGCGGTGCTATAGCACAGAGTAGATGGTGAAGAAAAACCGATTGCCTTCGCATCTCGATCCCTTTCGAGAGCGGAACGAAACTACGGGCAAATTGAGAAAGAAGCGTTAAGCATTGTGTTCGCCGTAAAAAAATTTCACAAGTACTTGTACGGCAGAACTTTTCAGGTATTAACAGACCATCAGCCACTAACTAGCCTGTTCGATCCAAAACGTCAAGCAAGCGCTGTTGCTACAGGCAGGATACACCGCTGGTTAGCATTCCTGGCGAATTACCAGTACAAGATAAGTCACAAGCCTGGAACAGCAATTAGCCATGCTGACGCTTTGTCTCGGCTGCCTCTGGCGGACTCTGAAGAGCAGGTGGAAGATATTTTTTATTTTTCTCCACTTGCTGAGCTGCCGTTGACAGCTAAAGACATTGATCGCGAGACGGGCAGAGACAAGCTGTTAAGAGTGGTTCGAGACACGATATGGCATGGTTGGCCCAAGACTGTTTCAGACGAACTGAAACCATTTTGGGTTCGACGCTTTGAACTTTCCGTCGATGATGGATGTGTTGTATGGACAAACAGGGTTGTGATTCCTGAGTGTTTGCGTAATGTGGTGCTGGACCTGTTGCACGAACAACACCTGGGAATAACCAGGATGAAAGCGCTAGCCCGTTCAATGGTATGGTGGCCAGGGATGGATGAAGCTCTCGAGCAAACAGGGCGCAAGTGCAAAATATGCCAGAGTGTGCTTCCTGCGGCACAACCAGCACCACTTTCGCCTTGGCAGTTGTGTGAGCACCCGTGGGAGAGGGTGCATTTGGATTTTGCAGAGAGGGAAGGTCAGATGTTGCTGATTGCGATTGACGCCTACTCAAAGTGGTTAGAAGTGAAACTCATGACCTCCACAACTGCCACAAAAACTGTCGAAGTTGTACGCTCTTTGTTTGCAGCGCATGGTTTGCCAGTTGCTGTGGTAACTGATAACGGGCCTCAGTTCCGCGCGGTAGAATTTGAAACTTTCCTAACGGCAAATGGCGTCAGGCATCTGCTTACGCCTCCCTACCACCCGCAATCGAATGGGGCTGCTGAGCGCGCTGTACAAACAACAAAAAAGGCGCTGCTCAAACAGTTACTTGAAGACAAAGAAAAAGCAACCACGAGGTCTTTGCAACACAGGATCGATAATTTCATGTTTTGTTATCGAACAACGCCCCATACGTTCACAGGGAAAACGCCCGCAGAACTGTTCCTGCGCCGGAAACTGAGGACTCGGTTATCATTACTGCACCCAAATGTGGCGAGCGCTATGTCACAAAAGGTGGTAAGAGTGAAAATGTCGGTCGATAAGCGCCGAGCGGGGCCACGGTCGTTTGCAGTTGGTGATCGAGTACTTGTGCGTTCTGTGAGGGGGGAAGTTGTGAAATGGTTCCCTGGTAAAGTGACGCAAGTGAAGTCTTCTTGCACGTATTTGGTATGTGTTGGCAACAAAGTACGATATGGGCACGCGGACCATTTGCGACGTTCTTGTTTAGATCAGCCACAGGAGCCACAAGTCATTCCAGAAATTGACCTGCCACATGCATCGGAGGTTCTGTGCCCGGCAACCCCGGTTTCCCAGCCGGATGCCCAACCGGAACCTACAACCCAAGTTGAGCCCCGAGACCACGCACAAACTGTACGACGGAGTGCCCGGGATAGGCGACCTCCAGAGCGCTGGGGCTATGATTGTTTTTAAATAAGTGGGAGGGAATGTCATGTCGCGCTCGCGCCGCGTTATCATTATTTGTGTTGGCTGGAAGCGCCGACGTACTGGTGCTGATGCGCAGGCGTCACTGATGCCTCCGGTGTAGATAAGCGCATGCATTGTACGCGGCTGGGGGTTGTTGCGTTGAGGCTGCCAGTGTGCGCCTCGGAATAAAGGCTGTTCCTGAAAGAAACCGGCTCGGCTGATGCTACAACACTTATCAGCATTATTGTCAAGACGAAGCCGGTAGTCGTTAACAAACCCAGGTACCCGAATCTTGGCCGTTTCGTTCTGCCAGGTA
The DNA here is from genome assembly GCF_048455015.1 of Haemaphysalis longicornis. Taxonomy (NCBI): domain Eukaryota; kingdom Metazoa; phylum Arthropoda; class Arachnida; order Ixodida; family Ixodidae; genus Haemaphysalis; species Haemaphysalis longicornis. The sequence continues at coordinate 397,970 of NW_027526289.1, read as the reverse complement.
ATAGCTGGGAAGGCTGCAGAAACACGAGGTTATGAAAGCCTGTTTGTGCGTTTTGTTGAAGTCAGTAGTGACTTATGCGAATGGGACAAAGAAATAAACACCCTTCTCTCCCACACCTGAAAAATGGCACTTACTAGGCATTCCTTATCCAATCATGCTGGCACTGACCAGAGTGCAATGTCAGGAAGGCCAGTTGTACACCAGGAATACACTTAAACCAGTTTGTCTAAAATTTGAAGGGTGGAGGCTCAGTTAGTCAAAATGCGAGTGCAGAAAATTTTGATATGGTGAAAAGCTACCCATGGTAAAAGGTTTAAGATCAATTATACAGCTAACCGATCGATTACCGTGCCCCATATCCTCACGCAAAGAGTTTGGAAATGAGCGGACGGCATATGACAATCGCCCCGGATCTGCTAACAGCAAATGATGACCAAGGTTTTCAAACAGAAGTCAAATCCGAAGGCTTATACATGTATATACATATATGAACGTTCCCACAATGTTGTAACCTTGTGCTAGGAAGACTGCTTTTAATACGTAACACGCGTGACGAAACTGCCGCGTCATTTCCTCCCGCCATGAAGTTCCGGTCGTTCTTCTGCGAGGGCAGGCCAGCAACATTGTCGCGTGCGGTGTTCAGACTGCCCAAGTCCATGGGTGGTTTCTGTGTGCCTTGCTTGCAAAACATGTGTAGCCTTCTGCCCGTACGCGCAGTGTTCGACCTTGCAGACTCGAGTACCCAGGGAAATGGCTGTTGCATGATTTCTAGGAACTTCGCGCTCAATGTTTTATGACGAACGCATTGGTGGTCCCTCGGCATACCAGTCACAGCCATTTTATGCCTATGTTGTGAAAACACTAAGAAACGTCTGGTCTACCTGGCCAAGCCTAAAATTTTAGGGTGAGTACGGCAACCGAATTGTGCGAACATTTGACACTAAACTAGGTAGACAATCAACAGAGAGCAAGATGACGCGGCATCCGTTGGTATCAGCTGACTTGGGCGACACTTCAGTCTTATGTTAGCGATTTCGGATGGTTGCGGGGCGGGGAAGTTCTTCCAAGGTGTGACCGTCTGGCGAGATTCAGCGTTGTGCGTTCCTCACAGTGCCCGCACTGCGGGCGCACTGAAACATTAGATCTAAGATGCTTTGTTCCAGTGCCGTATAGTGACAACGTTTTCGACTCTGTTAAGCAGGTTGTTTGGCGTCACGCTTAGAATGACCACACGAACAAACGACGTGTTGGTGAACTTCCTGATGGGTGGTAGTGCTTTTCGGTTGTGGCGAAATCCTGGTGCCGCGTGTCTTCGCGTCCGACAGCAACTGGCGATGTTTCCACTGCTGTGGCATGTGCGGTCGATCCTTCCTAGTCACTTAAAAATGAGTTGGCGGCTCTAGGCGATGAAGCCTTTCTGCTACGCCGGTCCACCGGTTTCACAGTGGTAAGGAACAACATCATGAGCATAGCTATTGTACCGTGTTCAGTTTCAGCTAGTTTCTAAAGCTCTTTGTGCGAACACCTGCGAACTTTCTGTGGATAGATTTCACAGTAGCTTGTTTCAACACCACGATAATTTGTTGTACAAAGCGTTGACTGCCCGCAGTACTTGGAATCAGATTGGGTTTCTGTTTAGGGCAGCGCTGTTAGCACTGGGAGCAGCGCGCTGATATAGGGTTTTGTAATAAATTTTCTTTTCCCACTAACAGTTCGACCGGCCGACATTTTAGGGTTTGGAGGCCGAGAAAGGCTGCCGGCGTTAACAAAATATATTGTTAGTTGTAACGTCACAAAGCCTCCGCGCTCTTTTTTTCGGGTCAATACATACTACGCGGTTGCGTAGCCCACGGAGATGAACACATAAAACCTTTTAATCAGTTAGACTGCTCCAATCAATGTGTAGGATGTGCCCGAGGCTAATAGGTCAGCTCCCCGAGTCGACTTTAGTTGGTTTGGTTTTGTTAATGGTGTGCCTGTATTTTGATGAATATCTTACTGTTGATGACTGCGAGCTGGTCAAGTGATTGTTTGAGTACGAGAAATGCTGTTCCTTGTAATGGCCAATCAGAGCCATAAAGTGCGTTAGTTATCAGGACCTCCTCACTCTCTGTTGGGATACGGCTTCGGAAGAGTGGTTCATGAGTAATAAAAATGAGTGTTTTGTGTCTTTATGGGGCGATATAGAGAGGCTAAAGACAAGGTTCGGAGGACTGAACGAGAGTGAATGAGTAGACCACCATGATTTAAATATGTTTAGCTGAGTGCATTTAACTATTTGTCGTCGTTTCATGTAAATTATGAATATTCCTTAGTAGTACCGCCTTAATTGTAACCAGATGTCGTCGTACATAGATTAAAAAAAATTACACCATCTCCCTGAAGCGAACTATGTGGTAATGCAAAGCATGGGGGTTCCGTGTAGGTTCCACACCGGAGCAGAACCGGCGCAGTCGGTGTCTCTGAGCAGACTGAACGCCGCGCAGCGCGCGCACCCGCCTTTATACAGCTAAGAGAGAGGATAATGGAGGATAGACGCGCATGTGCAGTGGGGATGTGGACGGCGCAACAACAAGGGAGGAACATAGTCCCGACCATGAGATGGCTCCTGGAGCGACAGTGTCACCGGTGTCTTCCTGGGCCGGCACGAGACGAGCACGCTTCCCCTTTAGGGGCTACTTGAGCGACAGTGTCGCCGGTGTCTTCCTGAGCCGGCACGAGACGAGCCGAGCGCCGAAGAAGAAAGCGGCGTTATCACAGCTGGTTAGGGCTCCTGGAGCGACCGTGTTGCCGGTGTCTTCCTGAGCCGGCACGAAACGAGCCGAGCGGCGAGGAGGAGCGGCGAAGAGGAGAGCGGCGTTATCACAGCTGGTTAGGGCTCCTGGAGCGACAGTGTTGCTGGCGTCTTCCTGAGCCGGCACGAGACGAGCCAGGCGGTGAGGAGGAGAGCGGTCTTATCACAGCTGGCGTGGAGAGGGTGACGAGCAGGAGAGGTGCGGACGCCGGTCGCCGACGTACGATGGAGGACCGACTAAGAGATGCTTTGCATCGGAAAGCGTTAACCCCAGAAACTACGTAGCCATTGCGTACTTCATCGCTGGACCGAACATGCTATCGTAGCGGTAGGCCACAAAGCAGGGTGTCGAACCGGTATTTTTTGGGGTTCGGTTCGGATTTCAGTTCCAAGCATTTCGGTTTCGGTTCCGGATTTCGGCTTCGGTTCCGGATTCGGTTCCGGAGCACCATTCTGTTCCTGTTCTAACCGGTTCAAACCGGTTCAAGCGGGTTCAGGGGGGTACGGTAACAAAAGCATGAATCTTTTTCTGCTATTTTTTGTGTGCTCGGTTTTCGATTCTCATCCACGTCGGTATAGAAAAAGTCATAATGTAGGTTTCTTTGCGGAAATATTTTTGCTTGGCCAAATAAAGAGACGCTGCAACACTTTTGTCACGTTTCTCTAAATTTTGAAGGCTGGCAGGACGGATATAACCAACATAGCCAACACTTAAATTTTGAGTCGCGAATTACCTCAGCCTAAAATTACTGCTCTATGTCCATGAGATACTTAGAAACTTGCTCAAAATATTTTTTTCTAATCCCCGGTATTGGCGTACGTCGACTGCTGAAATCACATTATTACAGAGGTGCAGCGGCTATTTGCCGGCTTTCCCTAAGTTGCAAGAAAGAAGGCATTTGATGGCCACTTTAAACATGAAGTCATAAAATCAAAGCAGAAACGAAGGCGTATCCGCTGTGACGAGCAAATATTGCAGTGCCGCCTTGTGCTGGCAATAGCTGTGGCTTTCTCAGGGCTTCCAGATGCGACGTAAAGAGTGAAAGCGTTTATAGAAAGTGTTGACGAGGCCCTTTTACAATTCAAAGCAAAATGTTTTCTATGGTAGGTCAAGGATTACACCACTAACTGAAACGAAATAAAGGGTTCGCTCTGACACTTAAGGCTGCGCATGTGTGGGAATGTGAAAAAATTAGTCTTTCTGGGCCCAATTTTATGTTTATTAATTGTGTTTCATTCATTTTTAATATACTTTTTTTATTTTATTCAATGGCTTAACCCGCAGTTTCATATCCTGCAGTTGTTTTGTTATTTCTGGAAACAAAAAAAAAAAGGCTGACGATTGTGACACTCGCTAACGCGAAACTTTAGTGCAGGGCGAACTGCAGCTTCCTCGGCGACGGCACATGGCTGCTGCGTCTCGGGAGGTGATCGTGTCATCAGTGGATGCACGACGGCGCACGCTATATTCTGTCGGCATCTCGTAGTGCGTTACCGCAGGCGAGGATGTCCCTCCCACTCACTCTTTCGCGAAACTTTCATATTCCGCTTTCCTTGCTCACTCTGCTTCGGTGGCCTCTTCGTTGTCTCGGGTACAACGAGGTCGACGCTGAAAGAGTACGTGATACCACAGGAGCGGGTGCTTAGAAGCTGCGCTCTAAAACATAGCTCTATGAAGCTGCCGCTATGGGGCCTTGTGATACACTCCCTTCACTGACCAGTGACGGGCCGCACCTATTTTTCATATAATGCAACCACTCTTCTGTCTTCTAAGTATTTAGCCTCCTAGCCAGTCGGAAGAACACCGACCCCTCGACGCTCCCTCCTCATCTCCCGCGTTGTGGTATCCTCGCCAGAATCTTCTGGCAATGGGCAGCCTCCCTGTAGGATGTCCATTGCCACATCCGTCCACCATCGTTTTTGGTACCCTCGACGGACGCCGGGGAGCGCCTTTGCTCCCCCCGCCCCCTTGCCTGATCGTGACAAAGCACCCCTGGTCTCCAAATCCCGAGTCCTTGCGGGAATGTACTGACTGGTCGGCAGGCGTGCAGGCAGAATAATTCACTGGCAAGCCTGAAGCTCCTTGTTTGGGCAGACAACTTTTATTGGTAGCAGAGAGCCTGCGCGCCCGCCATCTTTTTTTGGGACCATCGAATGTCCACGCACGCGCACGCAAACGCACGCACACGTAAAGTGGTGGAAGGTGCCGGTTTCGAAAATCATCTCTACCATCCTGAGCTCCTCCTCCGCTCTTTATCTCTGATTGTCCTGCTTCTCACGGCCGAGATCAGCATGCAGTGGACGGGCCCGTAAAGGCCTCGGATCTGTCAGCCCGGTCTGGTTACAAACCTCTTCGCGCTCTCGCTGCGGGCTCGGGCTCAAACCCGGGTTTGTTATTTTTTCGCTTCGTCCCCACGGGAGGTACTACAAACGTATTGGGGCCCGTAAAGGCAGCGGATCTGTCAGCCCGCTCTGGTTTCCAACCCCTGCGCGCTCGCGACTCGGGCCCGGGTTCGTTCTTTTTTTTTTTTTCGCTTCACCCCTATGGGAGGTACTACAAACGTATGGGGCCCGTAAGGCAGTCCGTAAAGGGGAGGACAGTCCTGGTCTGGCAACCATGGTAGCCCCGCGAAAAAACGGCGGGAAAATTTGCGGGTACGCCTGCCGAAATGCTACCATATCTCACCCGATCAGCACCTTTTTACCGCTAAGCGCGGGAATTTACCATGACTCACTGAGGCTTGTGACCCGTAAAAATTGCAGGATCAAACGAAAGATGTCCCTCCTCGTGATCCAATGGCTTTCCGGGAAAATTAAATCGTTCAAAGAGGCATTCGGAGCGGCGCGGGACCAGTGCGCGGGACGTGTCAGAGGAAGGTAAGGAGGCCGCTGCCGCAGCGAGAAGTGCGCGCCACGAAGGAAGGCGACGAGGCCCCCCGTGCGCAGGAGAACCGTGTGCAATAGAGGGAGACGAACATGCAGCTGTGGTCCCTTGTACAGCGGCGAGGCTTAATGAAAGCCGTGAGGCGAAGAAGAGGGAAAATGCTACTGTCGCGCACAGCTTCACTACCTTTAAGGCTTACGCATTTGTGTGAACTTTGTTCAATTTTTTGCCTCTTACCGCGCCACATGACTGTTGAGCTGTACCTTTTTCGTTTTGCTCAGTCGCGGCAATCCACCTGTTGTCTGATTTTGTTGCTTCGTCGCCACCAGCTCGCATCTGTAACTAATGCTGAACTGACAATCATTGAGGCTACAGCGAGTTCTGATGTGGGGGCCTCGAGGAGAGGCCTATTTCCCCTGACGTGTATGTGTTCTTTTTTTGTGTAGTGGGATCTCGTGATAATAGAATCGCTTCATTGTGATGAACTCGAATTGTACGAAGTTGCGATTTTCTTTGCGAGGAGACCACGAGGAAAGAGAGAAAGGGAGATTGAGAGAGAGACAAAACTTTTTTTTGCCGCTAAGACTAGACCACGAGGACGATCCATCGCGGGCCTACTGAGAGTGTGATTAATATGGGCCGGTCCAGGTATATTATCGATTGGCCGGCGTTGGTTTTTGTTCGTTCTTAACCATCTAATTTGAAGGTTTGTGTTGTAGTGTATACAGCGGCCACTCCGAAGAGAGGGTTTCAATGAGAGGACGATTGGTGGAGTTGGTTATGTTGCATGATAATATGGTGGATGCACGCGGAAGGGAGGCCTTTTGGATATGCAGTCTTCCGAATGCATCATGTCGGTGGAGGTTTCTGACCGCTGCTCCTCACTTTGACAATCAATCGTTCTTTGCGTTGGGCTCACGAACTTCAAGCAATGCGTGGTTTTATTTTTCGACAGTACGCTTGTATGTATACTTTTTGAATTGGTAGTTTTTTTTTGTTTGTTTCTTTTAATCATTGAGCGTCGTTGCCCTTGTAGTGTGCGTGCCATTATATTTAGAATAAACGCTTGTGTTAGCGCCTGTTCGTGTGAAGTGTTTATTATGCTAAGAAATGCCTAGCGAAACTGTGTATTACCAAGACGTAACGCGACCAAAATGTCTAGACTGCGTTTAAATGTATTGCAATGGACACCTTTTTATCAAGCGCACTTAAATAAAGTTAAGGATTTTTGTTGCGGCTTGTGCACAGAGTATATAGAAAGAGTTAAACGTTAGCGTAGTGAGTTTGTACACCTTCCTCTATTATTGCTCGAATTTCTGTCTTGTTCACAGTATGTTAGTTCAATGAGAGTGTTATGAAGTTTGGTTTGTAATCATTTTGATTCCTTACTTTCTGTGTGTGCCAGCTCTGTTAATCTATTTTTGGGTAACCACATTCCTGTTGTTTTGTAGGCCTATGTATAGCGTGTATTTAAGCCATGATTGGCGAGACTTACTATTCGCAGGGTCTTTTGGTTACTCTTCGTGTCGTCTTTAAGCCTTTCGGGCATGCTTGGCCGAAAGTTAGGGCACTGTTTTTTCCTACGTGGAAGTGTCGCGAAGTCAGAGTCCAGTTTCCTCTTTTCCCGTTTTGCCAGCAGAGCACATTTCATTCGATTGAACAAGTTTTTCGGGTACTCGGGCTGGTAAGTTCAAGAACTTTTTAAACAATGATTACCGGGGGCAGTTGGGTAATTGTTGTTTATTGCGTGCGTCGCTAATTCGTGACGGCGGGGCTGACGTGTTCCAAGGCCACTATGATCAGCCGTTGGAACACTTTCCGCTTTTCATCGCTTTCTGGGATAACCGGGACGTCGCGTATTCGTACGCGACGCGGTGCAGACCCCCACCTTTGTCGTTTGAGTCCGAGTGTCGCCGAGGGGGCCGGTAACACCACCGTCTAATTTTTACGGCTAATTACCGCTTTAGTGTGTGCAAGGCATGGGTGCGTTCTAGTCTATGGAGAGGCGCTGGCTGTTAGGCCGTCCAAAGTGTCACCCAATATCAATCGAGAAACCCGTGCCCCGCGACAATAGATCTTGTAGAGGACAATGTACCCAGCGAGTTTCCAATTCATTGTTTCGGCGCGAAGGTGGAGACAGTGACTGGTATCTTTTGATGTGACGGCTGGGCTTGGATGGCAAAGACCGAAAGGTCGTCTACGTTTGGCATAATTGTTGTGCGCGTCGTGCGTTCTAACGGAGGGGAATTCCAGCATGATCGCACTCTTCCTACTCTATACGCCTAGAGCTTTGCGATCGCTGCGTTTCTTGCCACCACTTCTCCGTGGCGCTTACGGGATTACCGCTGCGCAGCTGATAGCAGTTCATGCAGTTTTTTGGTTCTCTTTCGCTCGTTTTTGCCTTTCTGCGCCTTTAACAACTTTTTATGGTGATGTATGTAAGCAAAGAGTACGTTTAGGGCACCTCAAAAAAAAAAAAAAGCTGTGTCCTGATAAAGAACTTGAACGTCAACGAGACCTATCCGGGGACGCGGTAATGCTTGCTTCTTCGCCGCTCTTACGGTCGTCGGGGACGGCAGCAGCATATCACCACTGTCACCTCCGAATATAAGGCGCAAGTGAATTCTATTGTCGCCTCGTTCAGACCTGATACTGGATCAGTGATAGGTTGGTTTCATTTTTGCAGCGGAGACAGCGAATACGGCTTTCTTTCGAATAAATGCGTCGTAGAAAGATATCATTGTGGGATGTGAGTGCCAAATACCTCACAATACCTTGTTCCTTTTCTAGGAATAGAGGCTACGCAAACATGATAAGTATACTCCAAGTCTGTGGGTCGTTAAATATGTGCCCACTCCCGCGTGCCAGCAAGGACCAAGGAGAGTTAATGAAGCCACGGAAAATCAAATGGTCTGCCAAATCTGGAAGCAATATAATAGCTTGTACGGGAATGAAAAAAACCCAGTGCAGCTTCGGCAATGCTACAGACATTTGTTTTAACCTAGGCAAGGTAGGACTCACTAGACCAACAAGATGCGAAATGCACAGATATTTTTAAGACAGCGGGGTTGGGGGGGGGGGGGGGGACAGCAGGGGCTTTAGTAGTGTACAAATGCGGAGATAAATCAAGGAATTACCGTTTTAGTACTCACACACACAAGCTGAGCGTTCACTTTTATTTTGTTTGACGGCTTTCAGGAACAGCGGATCACTCGGCGGACACTATTTTAGGTATTCAGTAAGTTCACAAGCGAAAAAGGTGTCGTTGGAAGAGTGTGATATCTCATAAGGCCCTCTAATATCAACTTTTTGCTAGATTCTGCTGTCTTCTGGTGTAATATGACTGTGTTTCCAAGACGTGTTTAGTCGCGGACGCGGATATAAGCGGAGGATATATGCAAAAGATGGCTGTTTGCGACGGCTCACCGACGGACAAGGCGACCCAGCCGTAATGTAATTTTGCATTATCCAGCGTACTTATTCCATAGAATGTCCGCGAACTTTATGCCACATTGGCTTGTTCAGGATTGTGATCGATATGTGAGATATGAAACGTAACTGGCGTGCTGTCAAATATGAGTGCTCTATATTAGGTAGGCACACGAAACTGATTTATTTCGTAGTGTATAGCCGTAGAATCAACATTTGAACGGACGCTGCTTACGGATGTACTGTTAGTAAATTTCAAGGCAGGGGAATTAGGATCAGCTCAATGCATACGCCGGTTTCCCGACGCCGGCCTGTGAAACACACCTGGCGCTTATGAGTAAGGAATGTGCCCCACTAAGATCGCATCAGAAGCATTTACACTCTCGTAAATACACCTCATTCGCGAACAGAGTGACTGCTATACATAAATATGTATTTCGAACGCATACAAAACGGGAAATTTCAGTATCGAACGTGCCGCAAAAGCAACGGCGACAGTGGCGAGCGGCCCGGAGACTTCCAAGACTGCTTTTCAAACGGGCCGCTCAGGGATTTCAGTGGCGCCTCTAGAGGCAGCGCTCAAGGCGTATATGTTGGAACTTTTCGTACGTAATACTTCCACGGCCAGCATGCGTTTTTTCTGAATATTAAAGCAAAGCCTTTTGCCCCTACCCCTCCGTAATAAAGGAAGTGGTTAAGAGCATTTCAGTTCTCTCTGGTTCAGCTATTTGTAGAGCGACGTGAGTGAATTTTAAGGGATGCTGTAACAGTCTTTGAGCTGTGCAATTACACCTGCGCGACGTTTAGATTACACTCCCAGGAATACCTGAGCCAAATATTACACGTGCACGTGAAGCGGTAAGCGCGCAAATCGCTATGAAAGACGCGGAGAAACCAGCTGCACTGTCTTCAGTTCTCTTCATTAAATTGAGCACCCCTGGCATGGCCTAAGCGACGTCATTGAGGCCATGGCTGCCCGAACGGCTGTCACTGGTCAACTTCGCGGCTAATTTCTCTCATTTCCCCCGTCGTCATAGCTGTGTACGAACATCTTCTATGCTTGAACCTGTAAGCACGGTTTTGCCGTTTCTTTTGTGTTTTGATTACGCGCGGAGTCTGAGTGATGAACCCAATACTTCCCTTTCAACGGGACTAGTCGACTACAGACGTTTATTGCTCCAAAAACGCCCTACCAGTCCGAGCGCTGCGCTTGCGAGCAGGCACCCGCGCCTGCTTTTTTGTGGCACCAGACCAGAAATAGGCGCCTCCGAGTTGCGGAGAAAAGGAGAAAACTCTCCTTCTTGTGATATATCGAACGCCGCCGAAGAGAACTCAGCGAGCCGCCTCCCTCTCCGGGAGAGACCGCGAAGCTTTCGTCACATTTTCCGCGGTCGAGCTGAGAGTGAACGATAATGCGCGATTTCTCATGGCGCATATTTTCGGGGATAGTTCACGGATTTTCATAATTCTTGAGGGAAGAGATTGCTGGGACAACAGACTTTACCCCAAAATACATTCCTAGATGTCGATGGTAACTGTTGCAGGGACCCTTTAGGCGGCTTTTTGAATTTGGGGATTTCTGGCTTCAGTGCCTTGCATTGAAAGTGCCCTTGCTTTTGCCACTATTACAATATTAGAGTTCACTGCAGCAGTACAGTAACTTTACGTGACGATCCCCTCAGCAAGGCCGGCGAGCAACGCGGGGCTCCGCTACGGTAACGCTGCAAACGGCGGAGCGCGCCACGCATGCACGAAGGCGCTCACGCTATCTATCGGATCAGAGCACACCGTGAACAACAGTCAGCTTAGAGAGTTTTAACACTCCGTGTGTTCCATGCTGTACGTAGTTTCCGTGTTGACTGGGACCACACTGCACCAGCGTGCGTGGAAGGGCGAGGAGGATCTGCGAGGAGGCGCACCTCACCATGACGAATGCACGGGCAAGGCGAGGGCCGGCCCGCGGAACGAATCTACCCTACCGTACCGCGACGAATGCACAAGTGCCCAGACGGGTCTCCGGTCAACACGCTAACCACGTACAACACGGAAAATATGGAGTGCTAAAACTCTCTACTATCTGGTCGGTCTACAACGCTTGCCCATCATGAGCCATTTCCCCTCCTGTATATTCTTGCTCCGTGGACCAACGCTGGCAACGAAACACAAATAGACAAATACGAAGGAAGGGTTGCCGCAATATCTTGACTGACGAAGGTGATTCCCCAGAAGCGCTTTGTGAAGAGAGCAGAAATTCTCGCGAAACGAAGAGAGAAACACAAAGCATAAACTGAAAGATGACTTTAAGTGCATGCGAGATATGCCTGCCCACGTCGTAAACTTCCCTTGATCCCATTTGAAGGCTGTTACCGTATGCGTTAGGGCAGGCGGCGGGCGCATAAAACCATGTTTACCTGGTTTTTCGCCACACTTCACAACTACAGTGAATCAATTCAGCCGTCGTGTTCATTACCGGAAAACTACGAAAGAAAACAAAAAAAACTTAATTTTTACGGTCGTTAGTGTCACTAACCCGGGGAGAGTAAAAAATTTCGGAAATTCATAGAGAACTATGAAAGGTGTGCGAAAAGAATTTGTTGGGACTAGGAAGATAATGGTTTCTTTTCCAGAGAAGAAAATGAGCGCGGGTCTGCTTGCGTGTGTGCAAACATCGAAATACGTATTCCTCTGCCCCCTCGGTCACGTAAATGCCATTCCTGTCTCATCAACCCACCAGTCACGCTGTTCACCTCCTGTGTCGGTACAGCCATTGAAGGCTTACTGAGACGAATTTCGCCACGATCACAATGCTGCTTCCACATCTGTGGAAACTGTTGTGAATAAACAGTTAAACGGTGATTGCAAGGCCCTGGCGTAAGCCTTTGTTTATTATGTATACTACATTCCTTTCTACGCGTTTTTGCTTAAGTTTGTTTGAAGTAATCAAGTATCAATCTATTTTAATAAAAACACAATGCAACCTGCAGTTTTGTGCTAATTTTTTTAGTTAACAAACCTAAGTTTGTTTTTTTCTGAGGACATTTGAAAATATGTTGCAATTTTTTTTAATTGATTAGATGTGTTTTTTATATAGAAGCGTCTCACTGCATTCTTTCTGAAATCGTTCAATCGCACTGTGCCTCCTTTGTGCCGGCTTGTTTTGCCACCATAGACATTTGTCGTGAAAAGTGTTGACTGCCCGGAGTACTTGGAAACTGATTGGATTTTGTTTTTCGGGCAGCGCTGTTACCACTAGTCACTACGTGCTGATATGTGGTTTTATAATAAATTCCCTTCGCTCGAGTGGGCAAAATTTCTGTATTAGGTAAACAGTTATACTGTAAAAAGATATTGTCAGTTCTAACGTCACGGACACGTTCCGCTCTGTTTTCAGCACAATATATTCTAAGCGGTTGCGCAACCCACGGATACAAATGCCTAAACCCTGTCAATTAGAGTGCTCCAATTTTCTGTACTGTCGGATAATCACGTTAGCATAACTGTTTTCGAAGAAGAGGACTCGTCGTAGCCATATGCGGTGTTGTAGTTTCTTCTAAAAACACGCTACCCTCTCTCCGATGTCTTTCACCAGCAGTAAGTTTCATGCACACTCGACCACCCCAAACGCGCACCAAAGTCAGTGGCGTGGTGTTCAGGTGACTAGGACGCAAATCACGGTTTTCTAAATTACTATTTTTGACAAAACGAATCCGGTAGTCGCTAACGAAGCAAGGGATCCGAATCATGGCCGCCTAGCTCTACTGGGTAACAGTTGGGGGAGCTGCAGTACCACGACGTTATGAAAGCCTGTTTCTGCATTTTGTCAAAGTTGATGGTGACTTATGCCGATGCGACAAAGAAAAAAAAAGCACCCCTCCTTCTGACACCTGAAAAATAGCACTTCGATACATGATCCAATCATGCTGGCAGTGATTGCTCTGCAGTGTCAGGAGGACCACATGTATACGAGAGAGAGATAGAGAGGGTAAACATGTTAATTGCGAAAAGAAATGAGGAGGACTCCTTAGTCCTAGACCCCTTGAGCTTCCCCAGCCTCAACAGCCTTCAATACCAGCAGGCGCTGGTCAATGAGGTCGGAGCTGGTCAGAGCTCTCTCCCAAAGGTCGCGAGAAGGAATGAAGGGATTTCGCTAATGTAGTAGGGTGTGCACGCAGACCCCCAGCATATGAAAGGGCGTCCCAAGGGCTTCACAGAAGTGGTATAGCGGGGAATATACCGTGGGGTGCAACATATAGCATTTAGTGGGATGGGGAAAAGTATTCGTCTGGAGTGCACCGAGCTACCATTCTTCTTCTTTCGTTAGGCGTTTAGGCGGTGCCTGGTAGGTGATACGTCCCGGCTTATAGTGCTGTGTTATATCGTTATAAGTGATCAGTGGAGTCGGCCTCTCCTGCTCGCTTCCCGGGGCCCGCCGGGATAACTCTAGTGCCAACAGGTGGGTGGTTTCGTTACCCGGGATGGCAAAGTGGCCGGGTGCCCATTTGACCACGATGGATCTGTCTGGTGGACGCTGTCATATTATTTGGTGGGTTGTCCGGTGAATTCTCCTGCACGAGAAGTTACGGCACGCTTGCTGCGAATCTGTGATGATTATACTGGCTTGAGTTCGCGTTATGGTGAGAGCGATGGCCGCTTCTTCTACTTGTAAGGGGTCGTATCCGGGTAGGGTTAGGTTACTGACGTGCTTATTGTGCTGGACTACCACGGATGTCATTGCTCTTATACCGAGATAGGAAGACGCGTGTATGCCGTGGTTGGTTACCTCCCGTGGTATGTGTGGATGGCCTTGGCCATTGCTTCCCTGCGCCCAGACGATAGAGAAGAGTCCTCCCTGTGTTTGTGACTCCCAGCCTCAATCTTCAATCTTTGGCTCAAAAGATGGGCTTCTATGAGCTCATCCGCCGTATTGTGTAGGCCGAGCTTCAATAACTTGTCGGTGGCCGTGCTGATGGGAAGTCCGAGGGGCTGGTTATAGGCCTTTCAAAGGCCTTTCGAGCCATTCCATTTCTAACTTGGAGATAGGCGCATAGGGTATGGCGTATGTAATTCTTGAGATTATGAATGCTTCGATGAGCCTCGCGCATTTCCCGTGTTTTGGTGGTTACACGCCTGATCATATGTGTGACTAGGTCCGAGGTATGTTTCAGCCTATTTATTAGGGTAGAGTTTGTTCGATCGGCTTGAAGGGTCCTACCAAGAATATTGATATGCGACGAGGGAAGATTGTGTGATTCTCCATGTTAATGGTGTCCGTGGGTGACCCCTGGAGGAGTTTCGTTCTTGTAGAAACAAGGAGGAGCTCTGATGTTTCTGGAGCACATTGGAGGCCGAAAGACTTGGCGTAATGAATGCCGTGTTGGTTGCAGTTTCTAGGCGCTCCTCTATCTCGCCTAGGGATTCTGTCTTCGACCAGATGGTAATGTCAGCTGCATACAAGCCGTGATGCTTGCCTGGAATTGAATTCAGTAAGGGAGGGAGACCGATGAGCGCAATGTTGAACAACAAAAGGGAGAGCACTGACCCTTTGGATGTGCCGTGGCTGCCCAGCAGGATCGGAATTGTGGCTAGGTGTCAGACTTTAAGGATTGCCCTACGACCTCTAAGGATATCTCTGATGCAGTGATACACTCTAAGCCCGCAGTCGGGAGTATTTAGTGACGATAGGATGTGTGACGTTCGTTAATTGGTTAGTCACAACTTCTATTAAGGCGGGTCTACGCAGAGCTTGGAGGAAAGGACACACACTGAGGCGGGCGGAAAACATTAACAATTCGTTTAATAGGGTGCCTCAGTGGTGCCGAATTCCGCACCAGGTTGGGCGGAATCGTTCGGGTTGCATGGGTGGTCAATCGACGACGGGACGCCGACGGGCCAAGTGGGTCTCGGGGCCAGGAGATGGAGGCAGTGCGGGGCCGGTGGCTCGAAAGGTATCCGCGGTGAACCCGAGGGCAGTAACGGGAGGCAGTACCGGACCGGTAGTTCGGCGAGCTCGGACTGCAGGCCGCGGTCAGGAAGGGGAGGCCGGGCAGGACCGGTAGCTCGGTGGGCTCTAGGAGTAGTCCGGGGCAGACAACGCAGGCAGCGTGCGGGCTCTTGGTATGGACGCGCTTTCGGATTGCTCCTACGGCTGCGTCCGAATGGCAAGACGGTCGCCCCAAAGTCTAACCCCAATCCCCTCCGTTCGCTCCTCTTTATCTCCTCCTCCTCCTACGTCCGAGCAGCGGCGGGGAAAAGGGGGAGAAGGGCTGGCTTCAAGCGGCGGTGGACGACGCGACTGTCTGCCACCGGCCAAGGACGCGTCGAGCGGAGGGAAGCCTGGCTCGCCCCAAGGCACAGAGGAACCATGTGTCCTTAGCGAAGCGGCCGCGCGTTCCCATCGTAAAACGTCCTGCGGCCAAAGTTCTTCCATCTTGTTCGGAGTACCCGGGGCACACACACGATCGTCACATCCGCCCACTCTAGGGGAAGAGTTTTGCCACCGAAAAAGTCTTGAATTGCACCCGTGTAGGCATACGCATTATGCGAACCGCAAAGTCCAGTCGTGGAGCACGGCACAGTTTGCAGGTTGGGCAATAAAGACACAAGGAAGAGGCACCACTAAAGCACATAACAAGGCGCATTGTTGCCTCTATAATCTTGACCCTAGCGATCGTCGCGAAAACGTGAACTGTACAAGCACAAAAAAATAAACAAAATGACGGGTTGCGCAAGCTCGGAATTTTGCTCTAGAAGCATCATCCACCACCGCGTGTTAGGGAGGGTACGGTGCAGCACCCCTGCTTTGCAAGGCATAATCGTGCAATGGCTGAGGGCGGCCGCCTCCAGCGGCTGGAAGGAACGATTGGATGGAATTCTGAATAATTTCATCGATTACAGCTTCGGGCGGCATGTCCCCGAACGGGATCGCCGTTGGGCGATCAGGGGACGGATTCAGGGGACGGGGGTTGTGGCCTGTCTCAGTCAGCCACCGTTACCGGCTTTTGCTCATTTCCGGTTTGACACACAGCAATTTCAAGATTGTTTACATTCACAATTTTGTCTTCCCTCGTTTGTATCCCACGGATTCTGCACGTGACGTCAGAGAGCTTCTCGACCACGCGGAACGGACCCTTCCATTTCGGCGAACGTTTTTTGGTCAGTCCAGGTGTCGGGAATTTCACCTTCACGAAAACTTTCATATTCAAAAGTTTAACGGCGCGAAAGACAAATACAAGAAGTACAAGACACAGACCTGCGCTCGTCTGTGTCCTTTCTTGTATTTGTCTTTCGCGCAGTTAAACTTTTGTATATGAACCCCTTCCAACTCGCCCAACTGTCTCTCATTCTAATGCACGAAAACTTTGTCGCCTACCTCGAAACAGCTGGGTTGGCCTTTTAGGTCAGAGCGCGCCTTTCTCTTTTCTGCTGTTTTGATGAGAGCCTCGGCCGCTAGCCGCTGTGATATGAAGAGGCGTCGAGCCAGTTCCGCACGGTAGTCCTCGATGGTGTTGTAATGAACCTTAGCCGCCTCATCGTCGACGCTCGGCGTCGTTGCATCACGCCCGTGGAGGAGGAAAAAGGGGGTTTCGTTGGTGCCCTCATGAACCGTGGTGTTGTAAGCGAACCTCGCGAATGAAGCCACGGATCCCAATCTCGTTGGTCATGAGCAACAAAATGGGACAACATGCCCACCAACGTTTGGTTCAGCCTTTCCACGGTGCCGTTACATTTAGGATGATACGCGGTCGTTTGTAGCTTCTTTATACCTAAGAGATCGTAGAACTCTTTCATCGCCCGGGAGACAAAGTTCGTACCCTGATCGGTCAGCAGCTGTTCAGGCACACCTTGTTGCAGTACTACCTTTTTTACAAATGCTCTTGCAACCGTCTCTGCTTTCTGGTCAACTAAAGGAACAGCTTTCGCGTAGCGGCTGAAATGGTCCACGAAGACCAATATGTACTTGCTCCCCGCTGAGGTAGTCGGCAGTGGACCCACTATGTGTATCGCCGTGCGCTGAAATGGGGTGCTAAGCCTCTCAAACACCTGTAAAGGAGCACGCATCTGATTCTTGGGGGTTTTGTGAACGGTGCAAGAGAGGCGTTTGCGACAGTACTCCACGACGTCTCGTCCCATCCCGGGCAAAAATACGCCCTGCTAATACTTTGACGTGTCTTACGGGCCCTTTGGGGATCCGCGCACGGAGCATCATGGTTAAGTCGTATACAGTTCGCCTCTCATGGAGGCCGGTAACACCAGACGCCCTTTAGTATCGTCTGGTTTGTCTCTGAACCGGACTAGTTTTCTGTCATCCACCTGGTACTGCGTATCACGACCACCGGCCTGAAGTGACTTGAGCATGGGCTGCATCGGCGGGTCGTCGTCCTGTTCCCTCTTTATACCGGCTTCTTCAACTACCGGCGAAAACCCTCGGCTACACCGGACTGCTGCCCTACTCAATGTATCGGCGTTCTGATTCCCTGTCCCTGCCCTGTGAATGACTTCGACGTTGTAGTTCTGCAAGAGTAGGTTCCATATCACTAGCCTCGAGTTCGGGTCGCGCGCGCTCATCAGCCATTTTAAGGGATGGCAGTCAGTGACAATGTGGAAGTGCCGCCCGTACATAAAACACCGGAAATGGCGGACGGCCCATACTACCGCGCGGCATTCCTGTTCCGTGGCTCCATACTTCTGCTCCGCGAAGCGTAACTGGCGACTCGCGTATGCTGTCGCATGTTCCTTCCCCTCAAACTCCTGTGACAGCACCGCTCCTACAGCCACCTTCGACGCATCTTTCGCGAGCGTGAATGGTCTACTGGAATCGGGAAACCTTAACACTGGAGCCTCCGTCAACTTCATTTTCATAGAAGAGAAGGCCGTCTGCTCTACTTCGCCCCAGTAGAAATGTTTCTCGGTGGTAAGTTGTGCCAACGGACGAGCCTGCACTGCGAAGTTGGGAATGTGTCGCCGATTGTAGGACAAACGGCTCAGGAATTGCCGCACGTCGGTCTTTGTCTTGGGCTCCGGGAAGTACCGCACGCACTGTACATTTCCCGGGTCGGGACGCACGCCTTCTGCTGATACAATATATCAGAGGTATCTGACGGCGGACCTAAGAAACTGGCATTTAGAAGGTTTGAGTTTAAGGCCCGCCGCCTGTATTCTCTGGAATACGTTCCGCACGTCGGTCAGGTGGTCCTCAAATGACCTGCTGTACACCATAATGTCATCGAGATACACATGACAGACCTTGCCCAACACTCCTGCCAAGATGACTTCGGCCGTGCGTTGCAATACGACGGCCCTGTTAACTAACCGCATTGGCATACTTCGCCACTAATATTGTCCCGACGGCGTGTTGAAAGCGGTCTTTTCCCTGTATTTCTCGTGCATTTCTATCTGCCTATAGCCGGAAGCCATATCCACGACTGTGAAAAACTTGGCGGAGCCTAGCTCTGACAGCGTCTCAGAACTGTTCGGTACCGGATACGGGTCGACGCGAGTCACACGGTTTAAATCGCGGTAGCCAACGACAAAACGATATGACCCGTCTGGTTTATCGACCAGCAGCGCCGGCGCACCCCACGGAGGCGTCGAGTGCTCAATGATCCCCTGGTCCAGCAAATCGTTAACCTGCTTGTCCATATCGTCTCTCTTGGCATAAGGAATTCGGTATGCCGTACGATTGACAGGCGCTGCGTCGTTAGTAGGAATCCGGTGCTTTATCACCTAGCAGTGGCCGATATCTGTGTTTCCCGTGGAAAAAGCAGAGCTAAACTCAGAGATCAGATCCTGAATGCGGGATTTCTCGGGTTCGCTGACGTGGGAAAGGTCAAACTTATTGCAAAGTTCGGCCGTGCTGATAAGCCTTCAAACTGCCTCCTCCAGCGGCTGTTCGGTCACGACGGCGGGAACGAGGACCCCGACCGCTTTGTTGCGAGGTAATTTGATTTCCTCAAGTGCAGTGTTTACAATGCACACCAGCAGCCGGCCGTCTTGGGAACATCTACCTAAGGAGTAGGCTCCGGCAAGCCCAGATACACCTACTAGGTCAATCTCTGCAATGCCCAAGCGCCCATTTGCCGGTTCAAGAGCGACCTGGCCTGCCAGCACGCACTCGCCTAATGGCGGTAGTATGCATTCCTCTGCAAGGCGGATTGGGGTTCTCTCCGTCGTGAGCCAATCTCGGGGATTTTTGGTCCTGTCGACCTTACCAGCCCAATTTACAAGGGGTATTTCGACACCGTCTAAGCTTAGTGTCCCCTTGCTCTGCAACCGGTCTATTCCATGCTCTGAGAGAATGTTTTGGCTGATAAGGCTGCCTACCGGCAACATGGCTCTTTCCGTGCAAACAAAAAACCTTGCCGTGAAATGGCGGTCTCCCAACGACACAGGCACTTCACAAGACGTCACCGTTTCTAAGGTATCGCCCGTGATGCGACTAGGTTCGCTTTCTGTTCTACCCGCCTAAGTTTCTGCTTCCAGCCCCGCATAGCCTTATCGAGAGCGCTATGTCTTAAAAGGCTGACCTTGGAACCAGTGTCTATTAGGCATTTCAACAGAGCTCAATTGAAGCCACATTCTACAATCAGGCTTGCCTCCCCACAAATGTTTATAGCAGCAGTCTGAGCACCCTCTTCATTTTCAACCTCCACGCGTGTATCTGAGGAAGGGGGTCCTAATAGTTTCCCTGGTTCGTCTCGGAAGCGCTTGTGTTTGGGTTCCCCCCTGCTCTGGTGCCGCCGTCAGCACGCCTGTTCTCTTTACAGTTCCTCGAAAAGTGGCCGTACTTTCCGCAGTTGCAACAGGACCCCCGTCGCGGAGCACTTCGCCACCGGCTGTCGCAGTCGCGCATTTGTTGTTTTCAAGTTAGATGCAAGTTGGATGTTTTCAAGTTCGATCAGGCCGTCCTTCATGTGTTTTTTTATTTCAATAAAATTCCTCTCTCTATCTCTCTCAATGCTAGCCTCCAAAAGCTGCTCAACCCTTTCAAGGCGCGCACGCAGCTCGTCGGTCTCCCTGTCGCCTTCCCGCACGCTGCGTATGGGCGCATGACCACTATTCAGCGCTCGTTCGTTCCTCTCCTTCTCGTACGGCTGCGTCGACAGCCTCATCCAGGCCGTTGGGGTCTCGGGAGAGCGTGAACCTTTTATTCGGATCCCTTAGCCCGTTCAGGAATTAGGTTCGGAGTTGCTCGTCGAGGAGCTCTTTGCGGATTTCGCGTTTAGATTAGGGCTCCACGTCAGCATGTCCGCCCACAGCCGCATTGCCCAAGTGCGGAGCCTCGCCGCGAACGATTGCACGTCCTCAGCGTCGTTTTGACTGGCGCACATAAATTTGCGCAATTTGTCGCACTCGGGCTCTGTGTCTAACCGCTTTTGTGCCCGTTTCTTCAACTCAGCGTAGGTTTTAGCCGCGGCCGCTGCCTCATAATGCCATGCAAAATCATATGCTGGACCAACCATTTTACAGCGTGTAATTCCTACCAACTGCGCTTCAGACCACCCGCCAAGATGTCCCACTGCCTCCTGGACATGCAAAAATTCAACGATGTTGACCCCGTGTTCATCTCCCGCGAAGAACGAAACCATGCCACCCAAAGCAATAAAACTTGCGCATATCACGCTCACTTGGGTCATAGTGCCTCAGCCATGGTGACTTGTTTCCTCCTAGCGTTAGGGTGAAATCTCACGTTTTAGCTCTGCGATTTAGCTTAAGTGGATCCCGCCGCTGCCACCATCTGTGACGCTCGTTAATTTGTTAGTCACAACTTATATTAAGGTGGGTCCACGCAGAGCTTGCAGGAAAGGAGACACACTGAGGCGGGCGACAAACATTACCAATTAGTTTAATAGGGTGCCTCAGTGGTGCCGGCTTCCTCACCAGGTTGGGCGGAATCGTTCGGGTTGCAGGGGTGGTCAATCGACGAGGGCACGCCGACGGGCCAAGTGGGTCTCGGGGCCAGGAGATGGAGGCAGTGCGGGGCCGGTGGCTCGAAAGGTCTGCGCGGTGAACCTGAGGGCAGGAATGGGAGGCAGTACCGAACCGGTAGTTCGGCGAGCTCGGACTGTAGGCCTCGTTCAGGAAGGGAAGGCCGGGCAGGACCGGTAGCTCGGCGGGCTCTTGAAGTAGACCTGGGCAGGAAACGGAGGCAGCGTGCGGGCTCTTGGGAGGGACGCGCTTTCGGATTGCTCCTACGGCTGCATTCGAAAGGCAAGGCGGTCGCCCGCAAGTCTAATCCCGATCTACTCCGTTCGCTCCTCTTTATCTCCCCCTTCTCCTCTTACGTCCGAGCAGCGGCGGGGAAAAGGGGGAAAAGGGGCGGCTTCAATCGGCGATGGACGACGCGGCGGTGGACGACGCGGTGGACACCGGCCAAGGACGCGTCGAGCGGAGGGAAGCCTGGCTGGCCGCGAGGCAGAGAGGAACCATGTGTCCTTAGCGAAGCGGACGCGCGTTCCCACGGGAAAACTTCCTGCGGCCGAAGTTCTTCCATCTGGTTCGGAGTAGCTTGGGCACACACACGACCGTCACAGATGGCTGCATGTTTAACATTGTAAAACACCCCCTTGAGGCCCAGCGCAAAGATGGCGGTGAGGAGTTGCGAGTGGCAGGCAGCATTACCTCTTCCTTGAGCTGGAGTAAGATGTCTTGCGTAGAAAGACGAAGGTGAAAGCCAAAGATAGTCGTAGGGAGCTTACCGTGATCTTCGAGATACGTTTGTATCCTATTTAAAGAGATGTGTTCCAACAATTCGCCTATACTTGATTTGAGGGGAGTGGGTCGAAGGTTTTCAGTACTCCGTGGTTTGCCCGGCCTATGTATGAGCCTGGCTTCTGGTGTTTTCGATTCATCTGTGAGTAAGCCCGTCTGTCAGATGTGATTGAGATAGTCAGTTAGCTCAGGCAGGGAAGGGAGTTCTGGTAAGCCAGGCCTTGTTGGTTATTTGGTCCATTCAGGGCGTCGTACTGTGGCGAAGCTTGTCCGGAGCGGTCGTAACCTCATGCAGATGGATGTCGTCATTCAAGGAGCGGGTTGGGGCTTCCAGAGTATGGGGGAAGGGGTTCCGTTGGGTGAGTGGGGTGATAGCGGGCCGTACAAGTGGCGAGCAGGTTTCGTGTGTTTTCATAGTGTTGATGAAGGATTCTGGCCATTGTGCTTTGGGATTCCGTCTTGGCCTTTCCGGGCTCAATAAAAAAAGCGCAGTAGCTTCCACATTTTGGAAGTGCTAAGGGAGTTAAGCATTCCGTCGAAGAGGGCGAGTCAGTTTTTTTGCGCAATGCGGCGGCATAGCACGCCGCTTCATCTGTAAGTTGGACAATGCGTTTTTTCTTCAAACATACGGTTGAGCTTTTGTTTCCGCCAGCGTTTAATTAGACTGCGGTGAGCTTCCCAGATGTGGAGGAGCCGCGCGTACACGCATAGGGCGCAGGTCGATGCCTGAGTTTTTGGTGTAGTTGTGGACGTCCTGGCAGAGACGGGATATCCACTCTTGAAGAGTGAGTGGTTGATGATTTAGTGGTGGAGAGTTAGGTCATGGTTTTCGATGATGACGTGCAAAGCTTTACCACGTGTATTAGAGTATGTATAACCCCAAAGCTCGTGGACCGCGTTGAAATCCCCCGTTATGAGAAGAGGATGACTTCACGCTTTGCGGAATGCCTGAGTGATCACATCGTGGAGGGTTGCGGCTTTACATTTGGGTCTGCACTACATGTTTAAAAGTAAGAGGCTGTGTATCGGTTCTCTGGCGCCAGGGATGAGCTATAGCAGGATTCCCAACTTCTCTGCTTGTTGGAGAGCGTGTTGGATAGCAATGATTCGTTTGCTCACCAACGTGGGAAATCTATTACCAGTGTCTTCTCCGTATGTCACGTAGCCGGGAAGGCGAGGGGGGAATCGGTCTCTTGAAGTGCTATGCCATCCGGGGGTGAGGTAGATGCAGCGACGAATTGACAGAGGAGCCGCACTTGTTTTTGATTCCGCGCCAATATCATTGCCATATGGTGGTTTTGTAGTTAATGGTTTGTTTATTTTTGTGCACTGCCATCTTCGTTCGGATGATCCTCTTAAGGGGGAGTAGGTCTGCTGTAGGGCTTCATGTCGCTCCGCGCTAGGCGAGCGGAGTGAGTTTGAATATGAGCTTCAATCTTTTCAAAGCGGATGTTAGATTGTTGCATGTAGTTCAGAATAGTTGCCGGGTTTGTTACCGAGTTTGGCGGTGGGTTTCGACTGGGTTTGGCGGTGAGCGTTCTGTTTTTCTTGGTTTCTCTGGAGTGAATTGCGGTTATTTCCGCTTTAGGCTTTGAATTATCTTCCAGTAGTCGCGTGTTCGCAGTCTGTATTTCTTTAAGCTCAGAACTAAGAGGTGATGGGGACGAGCTTTAGGAGAGAGCGTCTGTGCCAAGCTCACCTGCGCTGATGACGGGGCCCTTCGCCTTGGGGTGCTCCGCTGCCTTCCTCGGGACTTCAAGCGTGACTGAGATCTCGAAGTGCGACGCCCCGTGCCCTTGGACAGGCGTCAACCGCTCCAAGATCTGGATCGAGATCGGGATGGGGATGAGTGGTCGCCCTTCTGGCGGGAGGGCGTTCTCGACCTCCGCTCGGTGTAGGGCTCCCCTGTTTCCTCTGGTTGGCTGGTGGCAAGAAGTGCTCGGGGCCCGTCTTGCTAGCCGTCGGGTGGTCGCCGCCACACAGGGCACATTCTGGATTGCACTCGTGAGGCTCCGAAGTGAGTTGGCTCCCACAGTCCTTGCAAGTCGGCACAGCAGGTGGATGAGGCATGCGGTGGCCTGTTTTTGACATATGCTGCAGTGCGCGACGGTGCGTTTGTAGAGATAACATCCGGTCTCCGAACCACCAGCGTATATTGTTAATGGAACACATTTAGGGGAAATCCCCTAGGTGGAGTACGTTTCTGCGAAGGAAAGTGTGACATCCACCTAAATGCAGCCATACGGCTACAAAGGATAGCTATACAGATTTCTCAGAAACTTCGCAGTTGAAGAAAAATTCCACCCGTCCAGGATTCGAGCCCGGGACCACCGATAAGCCGGAATAGTCGCTCTACCAATTGAGCTAACCAGGAGTCTAGTCGTTTGTAGCCTGAGAGCGAATTGATCAACAACTCGAAGTGAAGGAAAGATGTTAATCGAACAAATTTAGGGGAAATCTCCAAGGTGGATAAGTTCCTGAGAAGGAAAGTTTGCCTTTGTAGCCGTATGGCTGCATTTAAGTGGATGTCAAACGTATATTGTCAAAGGCACTTTCTTGCCCATGAAGGTGATGAGGATCGTGCTTGAGTCTCCGAGACGGCGCTACGTGAGGGGTTCGCATCCGGGGGCTGAGATGGCCTCCATGATTTCGTCAGGGGTGGCTCCCTTGTGAATATTGTGTTACGCGCTCACGGGAGTTGTCGCGGGAGATGCCAGAGGACGCAGTGGCGTAGGTGGTTTCACCAATAGTCAGATTCTTTATCTTGCTCAGCGCCGAGGCTGCGGACTGGTAGGGTGTGCTTGCTACAAGGATGTTCTGGTGCTCATTGATGCGAATTTTCATACAGGCATCTTGGGAGCGTAAATTGGCTTCTCGCAGTATGCAAGTACAAAGAACCATCAGGCTCACCTTGCTCACCACGAGACCATTGCGAGGCCGGATAGCCAATTTGAAGTCGTCAGATAGGAGAGGTGGAGGTTTCTGCTTGCGCGCCTGGCGGCTTCCTTGGAGAGCCGACGTTGGCGGCGTTTCCTTTCAAGCTTGGGCTGCGAGGCTTGCTTGCCTCTTGCCGCGAATGGCTCGGTTGGTGTATTGAATCCAAGGTGCCGTATCGCTTTCGTCTTCTTCTGTGACATTTGGAAGGTCCTGGGACGTGCGCACGTCCGTTTCTTCGTCGTCAGCGTTGCCGGGTAGCGGCGGGTGGGGTAGAACGATGCTTGACAAAGTAGCCGCGGAAACCATAATCGATGACTGGGCCGCCTGATTCGTGGGTATGGCCTCCCAGCGGCATTAGGGTTAGCAGGGCATCGCCCCCTCGTAGCTCACAGTGGCAGCAAGCAGAAAGCTTTTGCACTTACGGACACACATTTCATAACAATCCGTGCTCCCGGTAGCTTCAGACACGTGAGGAAAACGGTCTTCGGGGTCTCTAAATGAGAATTCAGCAGATATCGGTCCTTGTTTGGGGAGCCGGCGTAGCTACCATTTCAAAGCCACAAATGCTGATGATGCATCAACACCTAAAAGAGGAATACGCTTAAAACTGGTTGTCTAAAATTTTGTGGTTGCAGGCTTCGTCGGTCAAAATGCGAGTTCAGAAAATTTTGATATGGTGAAAAAATCCCACGGTAACAAGTTCAGACATAAATCATATGGCTACCCGATGGATCACCGAGCCCCACAGCCT